>NC_140470.1:18915713-19110713 GCF_051167445.1 Perissodus microlepis | reverse complement strand
GCCACGCGTGCTCGACTGTGCCAACTCACAGAAGCATATCAGTGTTACAAATAAAGCAGCTGGCTGAGTCGTGCCTGTTTTGAGTTTACCTAACGTCTACCTAGGGTTTACCTAACGTCTGCTGCCTATATATGGGCGCGTGTGGAGTGGAGGAGCGCTAACCCCCCTTCCTTGACCAGACTAGTAATTTACCCCTCTGGGGTGATGGAGGGAAAGAAAGTTGAGTGCTGGAGAAGAAAAGGGAGGCAAAGGCAAGCAGAAAAGTTGTAACCCAGATAGAAAGAGCGCGCTCACGTGCATGTGGATTCTTTAGACTTGATAAACTGGCTGCAGAGCTGGTGAATGTCAAGCTGGAGCTTCCCAAGCAATCCATGCCAAAGGATTGTACCTGGAAATCTCATATGGCAAGCCTTACATGCACCCTTCAAAACAAGTGACAGTGGAAGTAATTAATTTTGCTGGTGCTCAAGTGCAGCTAATTGCTTCTGTCTTTGTAAAATGTAACGCCGTGAATTGTTAGTCTTAGACAGCAGATGTGTCTTTGTTTGCTTTAGATGTAGCAGCGAAATTTAGCAATTCATCCCAATATTTCCAGATTGGGGTAGTTTAGGCCTTTGTTTGATGTTTAACCAATAATTCTCAAAACACCTAAAAATAACTGCAATGTTTAAATTTTGATTCTGAGGCTCTTAAATCTACAAAACCTTTAAGAGGACATTGTTGTCTCAGATTTCTTTTCACAGTAGTAAAAGTAACTCAGTGTAATCTCGCCAAAGATCTTATAGAAAATGAAACTATGTGTTATGTGTTCTGGTACCTATGAGTGCACAGGGGCTTGTTTGAATCGTAGTGCTGACTGCTTTCATGGTGTTCTTGCATGCTTCTGCTTCAATGAGTAGCTGTATACAGTCATGACAAGCTCTCAGTTTGATCTGGGAAGAGACACAAAACCCTTGGGGTTGTGTCAGGAAAGTCACCTGATATTAAAAACAATCTGGCAAATGAGAAAGCGGAAAAATGTTGCATTATTTTACAATTTTTTGGCAAATAAATAATATTTTGCTGGGGTGCATTGGCTACAGTTTTGTCCCAACTTCAGCAGTTCTCTCTGGCATGTTGGATATGAACTTCTGTGCCAAATTCAAATTGATAGTGAGGTTTCTTTATGATGCTTTTTGCAGCTTTTGTCTCTTTGTCTATCTGTTAGCATCTCCATGAGGAAAGTTTAGCCACAGAACAAGCAACATTTGACTAAAATTTTCATACTCTGGTGATACTGCACGTGATTATCTCCACTTGAACCAACATAGAAAAAGAAACTGCGGCATCCTCTAGTTATTAGTGGTCCCACATGTGTCAGGCCATTTAAACTGATGACCGTAAGCATTTGCTTAAGTGGCTGAATTAAGCCATTGAGACAGAATTACATCATGATAGCATAGGAGCACTTACCATCCCCATAAGAGATTTTTTTGTCCTCTGTTTTCACAGACAGACACACAAAGTCGAAAGGAAACATACGCAATGTTTATTTGTCTGGTTACACAAATAGAGATTCCTTAAGTACAAAACAGACGGTGTTTTACATCCTGAAATGCAGCTGAGGAGTGTCACATCAGATGACTAATGCTGAGCATTGTCGCACATTAACAGCAGGCCCCTTCCCATGACTCACAAAGAACGCCTCGGCACGGAGGGGAGAGGCTTCTCCTCTCTGGAGGGTTGAAACAACAGCAAATCAAGAGCAGCGCCTTACATAAACAGTGCAGCTCTATAACATATGGAGGGGCTATCCATCAGGAGGCTGAAAGACATGAAGGAAACAGGAAAGAGTTTGGAGAAGGAGGCCATGAAAAGAAAACCGTGTGCTTGTGTGTGATCAAGAATCTTTTGATTGTAGCCAAATGTCAAAGTTACACACACTTATAGTGAGGCTGTGAACTCAGCATAAATCAGAGGGTAATTTCTCTGTTAAGTCACAGATCAGGTTTCAGATACCAGGACGTGAAAATGAGACAGGCTTTTTTTCCTGATAATGTTCTTCTTTTGAGTGGATGGTGTGTATTTGCCTGCGTGTGCTTGTGTGTCACTCTCGCTGTCAGATGGTTTGTGTTGAACCTTTGTCAGGCAGACTGATGTAAATGGAATGATGAGGTCAGTGTTTCAGTTCATGCCAGGCGTACTTTGACATGACACATATACACTGATCCGCCATGACATTAAAACCACCTGCCAAATATTGTGCAGGCCCTCCTCGTGCCGCCAAAACAGCTCTAACCTGTCGGGGCGTTGAGATGGGACCTCTGGGGGTCCTTGAAGTGTTTGGCACTGAGACGTGGGCATTTTCTCTTTTGTGTCCTGTGGATTGCAGCAAGGGGCCTCCATGGATCAGATTTGTTTTACAGCCAGGTCAGCACCTTGGGATCTTTGTCCTGTTCCTTAAGCTGTTGCTTAATAGTTTTGTAATAGTTTACTGGGGGAGGCTGCTGCTAATGTAGTGCAGTACTTTTGCTGTGGGAGAGTGTGCTTAGTCATTCCCCTAAACAGATCAGCTCTTGTGCCAAAGTAACATTCAGATGAATGCCAGGATCCAAAAAAGCTTTCACACTGTTCTTGCTGTTGGTTATCATTGCACATTGACCTTTTTTCCACATAATAATCCAAGGCCTGTACTGTCACCACGCAAAAGTGACACTTCAGGGATATCAATCTGTCCAGTTGGGAAGCATAAAGCATGCAAGCTTCCAAACTGAAAGCGAGAACATGCATTGTGAAGAGGCAACAACATGAGAGCCCCCAAAAAGAGATTCAATTAATGAGTGGAAGAAGACAGAAACCCAATGAAGTAGAAATACTTCTGCAGCGACAGCAGCAGGACCCAAATCTGCTCCTTGTTGTAAAGAGGAGCAGGTGGAGCACTGCCAGACCCTAGAGTGTGTATTTTTCTGACCACATGTCAGAAGCAGACTCTGATAAGGGTAGCATAAGGACCGGGCATCCCTGAGTGGGACACCAGACCTGGCAGTTCTGCCACTGGCGTCCTGTTCTAGTGATAGCAAGTTCACATTGAGCAAATGTGACAAACGTGAAGGAGTCTGGAGAAACTGCGGCAAAAGTGATAACGCCTACAAATCGCACAGACCTTTTTCTTTAAGAGACCAGCACAGAAAACAGGAAAAGAGCAAAGCAGGGGATGCTGTTGATGCATTGAACAGCATCTGTTTATTTGATTTACCACAGCCCATTAACACTGCCAGATAGATGAATGGTTCCATTCATCTATGTTATCAGATATAGGGTAAGGGGAGCGAAATGTTAAACAGCAGATTTATTGTTCCTCCATGGAAACATATTGCAGTTAATTTTGTTTCAGCTTCATTACATTTAATCATCTGGACTAAACCTCAACACAAAACGTCTGTTACATGGTGCCAGACTTTTTTCTCTTGCTCCTTAGCTTTAGGTTTTCAGCACAGTCTCCTCATCCTTGTTTCACCTGAAGTTTTTGCAGACGCTCATATAGCAGAGATAGAGCCAACGTTAGTACTGTAATTCATGTAGAGTCATCAGGTCCCAGCATGCAATCTGAAGTCATTCAGCTCCCTGAGTTGTTAGAGAAACACCCAATCAGACATCCTGATGATGATGAGTCCATCTCTGTCATCACCACAGTGTCAGGATTGAGGTGACCAGATGGAGGCGATTATAATGGGAAAATCACCTCATTCACATACTGACATCATCAGAGGTCTTTGAATAGACATCAGCCTCATGAACCATCTTAACCAATAAAATAGTGTTTAACACTAGAAAGCAGACGCAAGCCCTCACGGTTCACTTCTGTTATCTTACAGGGTTTTCTTCTCTTGGTCAGAATCTGAGCGATGAGTTTGGTGATGTAACAGTGACATCTATTTTGGTTTGTTTAGCTCATTCAGTCAGCGACTGTGTCTCTCCTGTGTGTAAGCATGCAAACAGGAGACTGAAGGGGCTTTTTTAATGAAGCATCTGTGGAGTGGTTTGTGTTAGTCTCTCCTTTGGCCACTTATATTTGCTCAGGTGCTAAAAATGTCCATCAATCTGTAACCACACCACCTGCAAACGTAGCTCTTGGCCCTTTTCCAAGTAAACTGTGGTGCAATGCATAAGGACTGAGAATATAATCGCCTCAGATACAGGAAATTGCTCTCAAATGCACAGGCGTAAGAAGACAAATGTTGACAAGAGGTAGCCAGAAATTACTCATAGGAGAAAGTCTAAGGTGACACTTTTTCATGATTCTGTATTAATCTTTTTTTTGTTTTTACAGGATACGAACACAAAATATCACGAGAAGGTGAAAGGCTCGAACGTGTGAGAGGAAAAACATATGAGTCTAGTTTTGTTTGTAGCCTCTCTGCTCATAATATGCAGTCTGATCTTCTTTTAACCCACAGTTATAAAAGGATGCACTTACATTTTCGTGTCTTTTAAGAACCCATGCAGTACTCACTTTAGTGGAAAGGTTTTAAAAATGAACTCTTGAGTCTTGCAATTTAGTGAACCTCTATGAGAAGGAACATACTTCAAATCAGTGCTTCCTGCAAATCTGTTTCACTTTATCAGGGTTTGTGTTACATCTTCATAGACCAAACCTCATCTATTCTAATCTGATCATCAGTCCACTGCACATTTCTTCAGATTTGGGAAATGTGTTCTCAACCACTTGTGCAATATAATGACATTTCACTCCATGCACCACCTGCTGGAGTATTGATGACCAAGTGATAATATTCATGATACCTACAAAAACAGGGTTGGACAAGGCAACACTGTTCCACCACCTCTGGCATCTTGGTGTTTTGCACTGACGTTTTTTCTTTGCCTTGGTAGGTTGTTTGTTCTAAAATATGCCCACTTTGTCTCTGCAGACTTTGAATGCTCATTTTTATAGAAAGGGGTACCTCAGTACCTCACATGTCTACTTTCACCTCACCACGTAGCCTTTTACAGGGTCACAAGCACATAGGTTCACATGCTTTTTAAAGTTTAGGCTATGAGTTATTACTCAGTTTCATTTAAGTTTTGTCCATAATTGTAGGTTTACATCACAAGAATTTGTGGATTTGTGTATCTAAAGTCCCATCAGGAATATAGCGATCGTGTCATCAGCAGAGGGAGACAAATGGACCCTGACCAGTCTCATGACGAGTCCATTTGAAGCCCCGGTTGTTAAAGTGTGACTAAAACAAAAAAATCTGCTGCTGGAGAAAACACAAAGAAACAAGACACTCACTGAACCTACAAGGACACAATAACAGACTTAAACATCGACCCAGAAATATTTTTAGTGAGAAGTATTTCTACCTTAAATCCCCATTTTAATATGAAGCTGTGGCCTAACGGTGAAACCCAGCATACGTAATATGAGACTACACAGATTTCTGTGTTAACATGCTTATTTCAACAAGCTTTTTTTTTATTGATTATAGCCTGAGGAATACATGTCACCACAACACTCAGGTCATAAGAATAACAGTCATCACATCATAAGTTATTCCTCTCATCATCATCAAGCCATGATGTGTAACATAGTACTTAAGGCTTGTGGAACAACAGTATTTCATAGTGACTGAAATGCCTGAAAAACAGGATAAAGCGAACATATCAAACAGTAGGATTAGTAAATACAGGTAAACAAACCATCACTAGAATCTGTTTTTAATCCTGCATGCATCGAAAATATGCAAAGACTTTTGTAACCAGCTCACAAAGAAAGATCCAGTATATAAGGCAAAACAGAGTTTGAACAGTTCTAACATGTTTGAAAGTCAATATTTGGAATAACCACCTTTATTCTTCAACACAACTTGAACTCTCTGAGGCAAATGTTCCCAAGTGTGTTTCGGGTCATTGTCATGCTGAAATATTAAGATGCTGACAGTCCAGTGGGTTCTAGATGTTACTACAAGATTGATCAAAATGTTGGACACTGTACAATTCATCACTGATATGTTGCATTAGCACTGACTGCAGCTGTTAAGCTGTGCATGGCTGTCTGTGTTCACATGTGGTTTTCTATCCTTTTTCACGCTTTTTCACATTTTAATTTACTTACACACACAAACATCATGTAAAGTGCTCCATGTTGAACACACCACATTACTACTTACTGCTTTAAAACTACTTTGTTGTGTTTTTGAATCGCTTTAACGCCATACACACAAGCTACTTTTTTTAATGATAATGGCTTATATGAGGACATCCTGAGAACATTTTAAACTGGGAGCAAAGACTTTTTAAACACACTTTCCACCACCATTGTGTTTCTTACTGTGCCCTGCATGTGTCAGCTTCTTATCGCTGTAATGAATGCTGCCTAAATGGCGCTACAACAGAGAGGTGGCAGGTCCTGCAGGTCACATGATATTGTACAGCCACACAACATCTTAGCATATCACATCTAGTGAGCCGCGACTGAACACATTCCCTACATATAGTACAAAAATTATTTATGCACAAGACATTCACTGTTGTCTTAACTGTGGTGAAATGATATAATCTGACTTTACTCTCGATTAAAACACATTACAAAAATATGATAAAGAAAAACACTCAAATGTGACTGAAGTGAGAAACTCCTGATGCTGCAGGACTCTGATGGGGAACCACCACAGCTTAAGCCCAGTCTTGGTGGATGGATGTGTTCACACAGGAAGAACGCATGCTACTTCTGTGGTGGAACTACAGTATGTGTAGCACTGTGCATGCCTACTTTTACAGATAAGTTGAGTGTCGAGGTAACATTTTACTTCTACCTGCAAACTTCAGCGCAGGCCAAGTTATGTTGAACCTGTGTCATTGTTATAGAGCCCCTTTGTTAAAGTTTAATCTGCTGCATAGAGAGCAGTGCTACAAAATGACTGTATTTAAATATATTTATGTAAGATAATGTCATATAACTTTTCTGAATTTAATTGACTTTCTCCAAAATACCAACTGCCTCAGTATACCAGATATACTTTTTATTGCTTTATGCGTCAGTCAGTAGATTATCTGTCCTTATTTATCCCATCCTTGAAGTCAAGTAGTTTCAAGTATGATTATTCATTTCCTCTGAGAGTATATTTACTGAATCCAAAGGGTCAAAAAATTACATAAAAAGGTAAGTAAGTAAGTAAGTAAACTTTATTTATTAAGCGCTTTTCACAGACAGACAATCACAAAG
The DNA here is from genome assembly GCF_051167445.1 of Perissodus microlepis. NCBI lineage: Eukaryota > Metazoa > Chordata > Actinopteri > Cichliformes > Cichlidae > Perissodus > Perissodus microlepis. Next base: position 19,103,506 of record NC_140470.1, on the reverse strand, counting down.
CGCTGTTCACAAATATTAAAATATTAAAATAAACAATAAAATCAACAGACATTATATACAATGTAAAAGATCAAATGTAAATAATGTAAAAAATATAAAATATGTAGATCAACAAAAGGCTTGTTTGAACAGAAGAGTTTTTAACTGTTTTTTAAAAGAATCCACAGAGTCAAGCAAACGTAATTGTAGTGGTAAACTGTTCCACAGCCTTGGTGCAACAGACTGAAAGGCTCTGTCCCCTTTTGTCTTCAGTCATGTACGGGGAACAACTAAGAGACTCTGAGTCTGTGAGCGGAGATGACGAGCAGCAGTGTATTTTATAAGAAGCTTGGATAAGTAATCTGGAGCCTGGCCATTTAGTGCTCTGTATGTTAAAACAAGAATTTTAAAGCAAATTCTAAACTCTATTGGGAGCCAATGTAAAGAATATAAGATGGGAGTGATGTGAACACGCTTGGTAGAGCGAGTTAGTAGTCTGGCTGCTGCGTTTTGTATTGTCTGGAGGTGAGAGAGAGATGATTTATCCAAGCTAGTAAACAGGGAATTACAGTAATCTAAGCGTGATGACACAAATGCATGAATGAGTTTTTCCAGTTTAAGGCTACTGTTAAAATATGTAGCCTTCATTTAGGTTTAAGGCCAGCACACAGATTTGCCAGAGATAAAAAAAAAAAAGAAAAAGAAAAGAAAAAAAAAGTAAAAACAGAGAAACAAAAATAAATAGACAAAGAAAACATCAAAGATTCGTGCAGTTAGCTGCATTAGTGCCTGATGTAGCACAAATGTCATCTTAAACACCGAGACCTATGTAGAAAATTACCTTGAGACTTCAGTCTGAACCACTCCGGAGGGCCCGGCCCTCACTGTCCCTTAAATGGTTTTAAAAGGGGCCCTTAAATGGTATGTCCTTGAGCCTAACGCTTATAGCTTCCAAAGAGTTCTCTAGTTCAGGATCCAGATCAAGATGAAATTGTAGTGACAATGTCTGAAATCAACTGAAGAAAATACCTTTGCATTAAGTTGCTCCAGTGAAACATGGCTGCAGATCAGTGCTGCCGTTTGGACTCCAAGGATACAAAACAATATGTTCAAAGAACAGCTCTTTTTCTGGTTTACTAATTTCTGTACAAACACTGATCCAGAAGTATGAAAAATGAACCTTTGGTAGTTTTATACTATAGTTAATTAGTAACAGTTGAACAACATTCGTCACAGGTCACTTGAAACCTAATGCACAAAACATAAGCAACTCAAATGCAACTCTCTGGCTTTGCTGGGAAATAAACAACCTGCTGTCCTCATGATCCCAAATTATCAAGGCCCAGATCATAAAAGTCCACCAGCTGTCAGCGTCGTCTTGACCCATAGAAGTTGGCGTTTTGTCCACCGTGTTGGCTTGGTTGCTCTGGGGCGACTGAAACTCTCTCAACATCGAACATTTCGCACTAAAGTCGAGCTTTCAGTGAATATTAGTAATTCTCCAACCTCCACACTGCAATAACCACACACACCCGAAATCTTGGCTGATTGTGACCTACACCCGTTTTCACACCTTGGCTCGTGTGATTAGGTGGAGGATTATTAGGGGGTCCATTGTCTCTCTTGGGGGGACACTTCCACTGGTCTTAAATCTGGGACTCTCCACCTTTTGACCCTAGAACTGAAGAAGCTTCTCTGATGAGAGGTGAAACGTCTTCAAGCAACTTAAAGAAGTCCAGGTGCGTTTCTTTTCAGGCTCCTCAGACTTCGATGACCTGGATGACTGAGAACCTTCACAGACAACCACACACACACTTTTTCTTAATAACTGCTGTCACATTATTATCTCCACCTAAACACTTCCATCATACTACACTATGGGTGTCACTGCACTTTCACTGAAATGATACCAAGCTGCAGGAACACAGACGACGAGCTATTGCTCCACCATTTGCGTCACGTGACCCAGCCCACTGAGATTGCCTAATTTCTTAGAGGGGTTTATTTCGAAAGTGACGCTGATGCTTTTGGTAGAAGAGTCAAAGGTTTTTGCTGTTAGCAAAAGCTGTGCCTGATTTCCATCCTGCGAAACTCAAAACAACATGTGTTTACTCTGTTCTTTGGCACTGAGTAAGCGCAACATTTGAAACTGATCCCTGTTTCCACACATGATGAGGTTTTTTTGCATTTGTATGCAGAGTTAAAGCTACAGAATGAGCGGATAGATTTGAATATAAGTGAGTGTGATAAGTAGCTTTATAGGATGGTTAACTGAAATACAACACAAATTAAACAGAAATGTTTTTAAAGGCCTTTGTTCTCATAACGTGCACGTTTGAGCCACACAGCATCTGACTGTTAGAGTGAAAGGATGCTTCTGTGAGCGACCTGTGCAATGACTGCACCTCCGCAAACACGGTAATTGCACTGATTCCCGTGAGAGGGGCTGTTTTTGTCTCCTACCATGTTTGGTTTCCCGAAGCATCGGCCAACAAAGTGAGAAAGAAAATGGTATTTTCTCCAAAAATATTAGAGAAACAAATATTGGGTGTCACGATGATGGCATGAATGAGGAAAGATCTGTTAGTCCTGCCAAGACTCAGTGCTGAAGTAAAGATATGGAAATTATACGAATGCGCTTGTTAAAACATTTCGTCAGCGCCTGTGTTAATGTTAATTAAACTTGTTTAAGCGTACGTCACTCATACATTGCATCAGCATTTAAAATATTTTAATGTTTAACAGTGAACATAGTCGTTTAGTAACAGATCTAGCTGGCAGAAGTAGCCAGGCAGTGAAAGAGGAGTTTTGTCCTTGTACCTGCGATTTGCTTTTTTTTTTTTTTACCTTTGGATCAGTTGTGATTAACCTCCTAGGACCTGTCGTCCACAAATGTGGACATCACATTTTGGGTTGTCTAGACCAAAATACTACATTTTGCTCTACAAGGATGTGATATCCACTTATGGGGGCATTATGCTGCCACTGTTCTATCTACATTTAAAGCGAATCCTCATATGTGGATCTCATTTTTCTCAGAAACAAAAATAAGGTAAAAAAAATAAATAAATAAATCACGCAATTCTTTGTTTTTACATTAATCAGGTCCTAATCAGCCCAAATAGCAAAGAGAAATTAAAAATGCATGCAATGGAAGTGTTCAGGTCTTAGGAGGTTAAAGCTGGGTTAAATTAGTGCTCCCCAGTCTAGATTCATAGCTTGTCCAACGACCGTTATCTCTTCCCACTCTGATACTTGATTGAGAACGTAAACATATAAAACCCTTGTCTCCAGCGCAGTGCTGTGTGTACAATGTAAGTTAAATGTGTGCATTGCTGGTGCATGCCAGACCCATGACTGCGAGGCGTCTGATTTTTGAATCGCATCCAAAAGAATTTAACCACTTTGCAGAAAGAGGGAAAGGAGGGGGGAGAAAGGGGGGAAAAGTCAGCGATTGGAGAGAAAGACATGAGACAACTGGTCTGAGCTGCCACTCAAACCCTGGCAGCAGAATTTATGAGGTCCGCTTGTGGTGCATACCTGCAATATGTCCTCTGCTCCTGACCATACATAGAATCAGGCGCAATCGCACAGCTATGATATAAATATTGAGTTGAGACGTTTTGGCAGCTCGGACTGTGACCTAAATGCTGAAACTATGAACGGTGCTGATGGCTGTTTCTTAGAAGCAAAAAGGGAAAATAAAACTAATGAAGTTAGTGTAATCTTTTTATAGACTATCTGAGCTGTCTGCTCGGCTGGGCCATTAATCACAAACAGTGACAGAATGGCTTCGTTTTTTAGTTTGACTTTCAGCGTTACGCTCGAATTCTGGGATGTTGTTCTGTGGCAGCTCTGATGGGGAGCTGTGGCCATGGACATGCTTTGCTGTTGTTAGTTTTATTGTTTGGTTTCTTCTAGAAGCTTTTGACTTTGTTTCATGTATTTAAAAAAAATACTTTGTTGGTTTGGCTAGATTTTATAGATGTATCACATTTACAAACAGCCAATGTTCAGACATATGGGACAAGATCTTGAGCTCTGGCCCAGCTGTCATTTTATGGGGTACACCTTACTAAAACTTACCGTCATTGAGGTTAGACGGTCTAGTAAATGAATGCGGGGAACACAGATGGACTGACAAAAACAACAAGGTGACTGGGTGGGTTTTAAACACACAGAGCTAATTTCTTAATTGTACACAGGTGAAACTCTTGTGCACACGCTGAAGTTTGCAAGGGTGGGGAAGAATAATACAAGGGCAGGAAGTAAAAACACAGCATGACACACAGGAAAAGTAATCCTTAAAATTAAACAGCGTGCAACTGCAGAAAAGAGACAAGAAACAAAAACAGAGGTTTGATCGTAGAATGGGTGTTTCTAAAGAGCTCATTTTAATTCAAGTGTGCTTCAGTAATCGCACGCTAACGCTGCAGCCTGAACTTTCTTCTCTCCTAGATTTTCCATGATCAGCTGTAAGTGGTATAAATGCAAAATGGAAGTGTTTAGGAAGCACAGGACCTTAGGCACAATGTGACAAATCACATAAAGCTACACAGCATGGTCTCTGAGAGCTGAGATGCATAGTGTGTAAAAGTCACCAAAGCTCTGCTGACTCAATAACTGCATATCTCCAAACCTCCTTTGACATTAGCATCTGGACAAAAACGCTCATTGAAAAAGCTTGATGGCCTAACAGCTCCCATGTAATGATTAGGTGCTCCAATACTTTTGTCCACATAGTGTATTTGAGTGCCAGCTTTAGTTAGAGCTGTTTGAATCATCCATTGAATACTAAGGAAAGATGCTTCAGTGCTTCCTAAAATAATCTCTTTAGCACAGATTGCACTATGCCATCCTTTATGAAAGGAAAAGATGCTGTGCCATAATTTAAAGTGAAACACTAACTGAAAATCAATAAACAGATTAATTATGAACGTCCCTCTACTCCTATAAAATCCACTTTTTATTGAGGTGTTATACTTCATGTGAGAAACAAAATAAATAAAGGTTATGAGCTGTAATGAAAAAATTGACCACAACTCAGTTTGCATTTGTTACATGTCTAATAATGTGCCTTCAGGCACTAAAAGCCTTAATAAAGGTTATATTACAATTACTGACATGACAACCAATTAATCTCAGTGTTACAATGTTTCCATTTCACTTTACTGGCAAATTCGTTCTTATTTATTTAAATTATAAACTTTGTAATAAGGTGCTATTTTTCACTATTGGTTCACTTTTATGTCACTGGCATGAAAGCGATAGATAGACAGGGAAAATATCTAAATTAGCTTTTTGTAGGCCGTCTTTGTGACACTGTAGTTGCAGCTCAATACCGTTGACAGCAATTACAGCCTCAAGAAATTTTAACATCTAAGATCATCTTAAGCTTCTTCAATTTGGATTGCTGCACAGCCACTTCCTGACCTCTCCAGAGATGTTTAATCGGGTCCAAGCCTGTGCTCTAGCTGGGCCACTCAAAGACATTCAGAATGGAATCTTGTGCTTATTGTTGGCAGATGAACCTTTGCCCCAGTTGAGGTCAAAGCACTCTGGAGCAGGTTATCATCATAACCTAAACATTCTCATAGTTTCTGCTGCCAAAGAACATCCCCACAGCATGACGTTACCACTATGCTTCATCTAAAAGGTAAAAGGATGGTACTGGCTAGATGATGATCGGTTTCTGGTTTCCTCAAGACATGACGCTTGCCATTCAGGCCAAAGAGTTTAATTTTTGTTCTATAAGAGCAGAGAAATTTATTTCTCATGATATGAGAGTACTTCAGGTGCCTTTTGGTAACTCCAGGCGGGCTGTCATATGACGCACACGACAGCCCGCCTAGGGTTTGCCACTCTTTGCCACTCTTTTACCTTTTCTTTCAATTTTTCTCTTTAATTTTGGAAATTGTTAGTGTTGAACTGGTAATTAGTACAGCAAATAATAAGTATATATCTACACAGCAGTTTTCACAAGTTTAACCACTGTCCAGCAATATTTATGCAGCTTGATATAACCCAGCTGGTGGTACTTGATTAAACACCTAAACTTTTCTGCAGTAATCATTGATCATGTGGGTCTAATGGTCTGTCTGTGTAAATGTGCTCCATATTTACTCTATGAGTAATTATTTTCACTGTTATTTGTAGAGTAGACAAATCAGCGGAGACTTAAAGCTGTCATTTTTTGTGTGTTCAGAGATAGAGGTTCATTATCTGTGGAGGTCTCCGCAGACATCGAGCCAAAAACATGACCTCACTGTACTGTGGGAAATGTGCGCGGTGTACTACAGCCATCGCTCTTTAATCCACTCATGTTTTTCCTCTGTCAGTGTAAAGATAGAAAATCATGAGGCGGTCAATAGGATTCCTTCAGACTCTTAAAGGCGTACTCCCACTAAATTTTAAAAAGTGGCCTGAAACTTTTTAATGTTGGTCTTTTTGCGGAGGACAAAACTGATCAGTTTGGACAGCTACAGCAGGCGTCTGTTTCCACAGGAATACAAGCGCTCTAAAACTCTATCACCATCAAACACACACATTAAATAATTAGATTTTAAAGCATATAGAAGCTGAACTACATATTTCCCTAAAAACAGATATGCAAGAGACTCAAATGGCATATCTGCAGTCCTGTGAAAATGCTTTATTATTTGTTTGTTTGTTGGCATATTTGGAGCACTTACATGTTTCAGCTCATCAAACTAATTTTGACATTTGACGAAGATAACCTGAGTAAATATAAAATGCAGTTTTAAAATGATTATTTCATTTATTAAGGGAAAATCACTACCAAACCTACCTGGCCCTTTGTGAAAAAATTAACTGTGATTAACCACATTTGTTTGGAAAGCTGACTTCAGCTTCACTGTCCACACCCAGGCCTGATCACTGTCAGACCTGTTGAATCAAGAAACTGCTTAAATAGAACCAGTCTGACAAAGTGAAGTTGTCATGTGTCAATGAGGGGCAGGCAGGAGTAGTAACAAACTAGAAACTAAGAACTCAGAACGGGGGTTCGTAATGGAGCTGCCACGCACAAGGAAACCGCACAGCAACACGGGACAGCAGGACAACAGGCAGCGAAAGACAGTGGACTAAATACACAGAGGATAACGAGGCATTGGGAAACAGTAGGGAAACAAGCTGGAGCTAATTGGACATAACAAGACTGGGAGGAAGCAAAACCGAATACACTAAACAGGACACAAGACTGTCAAAGTAAAACAGGAAACAAGAAACACACACTAAGAAACTGACTGACTGAACGCAGGGAGCAGGAGCGCAAGAGCGCAAGAGACACGACTGGGAAACAGCTGAATAAGTAGGGGGACAGAACTTAACGTACACGAGACACATGACCGACTACACATGAAACATGGACACAGGGGCGGTAAGGAAACAGAACCATGAATAACATTAAATTGAAGAATTATAACTTAAACCAGAAACTACACACACACTGGATCACAGACCCAATGCCATGACAGAAATTAGCTCAAAGATCTCAAAAAACAGCTGAGAAACAAAATGATCTCTAGCTGTCTGGAAAAGGTTACAAGCTATTTCTGAGGCTTTGGGACTCCAGTGAACCACGGTGAGAGCAATTATCAACAAATGGAGAAAACTTGGAATATTGGTGAACCTTCCAAGGAGTGACCGGCCTACCAAAATTGTTCCAAGAGAGCATCAATGACCCATCTAGAAGGTCACAAAAGAACCCAGAAAAACATCTAAAGAACTGGTTTGAAGGGTTCAGAGTTCATTATTCAATAATAATACAGAGACTGGGCAAAAATGGCATTCATGGGAGATTTCAAATGAGAAATCCACTGCTGGCCACAAAGAACTCCAAGACTTCTGGGGGAAAACCAGGGCAGATGAGAAACAAGTTTAACTTTTGAAAGGTTGGAGTCACGTTAAATCTGGAATAAAATTAACACAGCATTTCATGAAAAGAACATCAAGCTAATCTTGTTGTTGAGCAACAACCTCAAGTCCTCAAACTTAATTAGAGCTGCTTTCAGCTGCTCGCTTATTTATAAGAGGCCACGACAGCAGGCAGCTGCATGTTTGATTTGGCAGATTTTCTTTCTTTGTTTTGTTTTTTTCTTGTTTTTTTTTTTCAAATGATTCCCTTCCTTACATGCCTCCAAATGGGCCTTTTTGTGTCTTGTCCTAGAATGGAACCACAAGTGTTCACTTGCAAATGCATAATCCAAAACTGAACTGAACATCTTTACTATCAACTAACATTGGCTTACAGTAATTTGTGGGAAAAGAGTTAGAGCTAGAGTTATGACTTGTGAATACAAACCATATTGCCAGTATGAGATTTTATGGCTGAGGGGTTTACAATAACATACCTGCTTCACATGCTCGGCCGTTCTTAGCAGTATGACACAGAGCAGGAACACCTCCTGTGTTTGTGCCACAGGTACTGACAAGGATATTGCCTACATTAAACCTCAGAGCCCCGTTATCAAATGCAGATAGGTTAGCTGTTTGACGCTCCATTTAAAGAGAGTATCCCCTTACTACAAGCAATGTACAAGGTCAGGGGGCTGGCAGCAGAGACAGGAGGAGGTGATGTCACAAGCTGGAGAATATCTCTAAATCCCCCCTGACTGGAAGTTTAATTTGAAGCACATTTGCCAAACCGATACCATATTGTTACCTATGACCTCCTCTAATGTTTAATGTGTGTTTGGAGTACAACATGTGGCACTGAAAATGGCTTGGATGTCCCCAGCGGCAAGGTGACATAGCCCAAGAGCTCAACTCCAACTGTTTAGCATTCAACCACAAAGTCTTTAAAACACGCTATTCACTGATCATACTTGATTTTTTTAAAGCAGTTTATTTATCTTCACAATCACTGTTCCATCCATCCATCCGTCCGTCCGTCCGTCCGTCCATCCATCCATCCATGCATCCGTCCTTTCATCCATCCATCCGTCCATCCATCCATTCATCCATCCATCCGTCCATTCATCCATCCATCCATCCGTCCATCCATCTGTCCGTCCGTCGATTCATCCATCCATCCATCCATCCATCCGTCCATCCATCCATTCATCCATCCATCCATCCATCTGTCCATCCATCCATCCATCAGTTCAGCAGTTGTGCTGGAGCCTATCCCATCAGTCATAGGACAACAGGTGGCGTAATCCCTGTCCAGGCTGCCAGTCTATCACAGGACTAATGCAGAGAAACACCATCTTTGGACTCTGGAAGGAAGCTGGAGAACCCAGAGAGAATCAATGCAAGCATGGATGGGAGTGATGGGAGCTTTAATCTTAAAAGGCCAAACCGGCCTCACCAAAAAAGCACCAAATATGACTGTCTCAGAACATGACGTAGTGTAAATAAAGCTACCCAGAAACAAAAAGCAAAAGGATAATACAGGAATGCATAGATATCAACACACCATAGCACAATAAACACAGACAAGCAACATGGGAAAGTGTTCCAGTGTGTACATCTGATCTGGGACCGCTGTAATCTTCGATCCACATCAGAGGGGAGGTAAGCGTTGGAGGTGGCGTTGGATCCGGGGTAGGCAGGGTGATGCGTCAGTGAGTACTTGTCAGTATCAGTATATGTATGTGTGTGCGTGTCCGTGCTCCACCTGACTTAAATTCCAAATCAAAGTCATGCATGCATACGTGTCAGCTGCAACAGCTAAAGTTAATAACTCTAATCCTATCGTGACAATTCAACATGTGCGGGGAAAACGTGGATCCTGGAAATCATGTGGATGTTAATTTGACACACGCTGCCCACCTAAACATTGTTGTAAACCAAACACACATGGCAACAAGACTCCTTGATGGCACCACCCTGCCAAACAACAAAAACTTAACAATGGCTCAGGAATATGCCAAACGCCAAGATTACTGACCCGCCCTACCCACTCCCCTATCCCAGTACGGACAGGCAAGATTCACCTGATGTAGCTGGTGAAGGTCAGATGGACCAAAACTTGCTGTTTAATATAGATATCAGATATATAATATAGATATAAGTGAGACTGTGCTGGAGTTGATTTAACTGTTTTGCTAAACAGCCATAATGGTCCGTGGTGTAAATGCAAATCAGTTCTCCTTCACATTTGCTTAAGCAAAGTTTTGGAAGCCGAGAGGATCTGAAGTCACATTTTTTGTTTTTTGGGGCACCAAAACTCTCCTATGAATGCACAATAACAGATAACAAACTGTGGCATTAGAAACAAATTCTATTAAATGCTCTTTTTGCCACATGACTGTTTACTGTAGAGATGGAAACAAAGAGCAAAATCCCTTCTCATCATTGGATGTTTTTTTGTTTTTTTGTTACTACTGAATGATTCATGTCTCTCTCCCCGCAGACCCAGAACTTCATGTTGATGTAATAGAATCACGTCTGCCCGGACACAGACGGAGGCCTGTGCGCACTAGCATAAACAGAACACAGTCACACGTTCGCTTGCATGCAAATTCTGAAATAAACAGACACTTTCAATTATTATCATTAGCCGTGACAACACATGCTGTTAGAGACAGGGGAGTGAGAACAACCAGTTTGTACTGCTGTGTATGACAGAAGTTGGGTGTGAAGGAAAAGTGAGCGTGTCATGTGTTGTGACAGTGTCAGCCTGTCACAACACACGACAAAATTCTCACCTCTGACTTAGACGTATCATACATCACCATACATGTGAATCAAGTGGTTGTCACACTTTTTAAGAATCCGTTAATACTAAAATCTTACAACATGGAAACGTTTTACACAAGACAACCTTTTCATTGTAGTATTTCGCTCCTAAAACATTGCTACAATCAGCTCTAATGTATTTAAAAGTTAGAAAAATCATTGCCGCACAAACAGCAATATCATTTTACCCACAATCCAACAACGTTTTTTCATTTCAGTGCTCAGCAGAATTTAGCAACAGGATCAGCGGATCACAACTTGAAGTATGAAAAGACTGTGGTGCTGTTGGTGTCCAAGTACCATTTTTATTTGATCATTCAGATAAATAATTTCTACAGGTCAGAAATATAAACTCTGCATACTGCATGAAGCCTCAGACTGATGGAGCTGTGTAATCAAATCTGAAGCATCAAACCAGATCTGAAAAACGTGTTGCTGCTCATCAGTATCTTTGTTTTTTTCCACCGTTGACAGTTTGTGATCATTCTTTTCTCTTTGTGAAAACAGGATTTGCCTCAAATTCAGACATCAGCACCACATGGTACCATCTAAATCTATCCATTCTCTTCCGCTTATCCAATTCAAGGTTGCAGGGGGGCAGCTACTATAGGGTGAAAGGCAGACAACCATTCCTACTCACACCTATGTGCAATTTAGAATCACCAATTAATTTAACCCCACTAACTGCATGTCTCTGTAATGTGGCAGGAAGCAGGAGTACCTGGAGAGAACATGAAAACTCCAGACAGAAAGACCCCGGTCAGGATATACACTTTTGGCATTTAAGAAAGCTGCACAACTTCTGTTTTGTTTTGGGGGTTTTTTTAACATTGAATGTAGTCAGGTGCATGAAGAGGACATGATATTGGTGTTTGAGGTTAAACCAACATTGGGATGGTAAAGCAGACTGCCAGACACAGACCGTCTCTATCTACTCGTCTCCACTTCAGCTCAGATTTTAGCTGCAAACACTGAAGGGGAACACCTTCATGAACGCTACAGTCAGTCCAGCATGAAAACAAACACATTACCTGCCTTTGTGTGACTCACTGCCGCTTTTGCATTGACCACAAATGTTAGCACTGCTAAGCTTCTTCCTGTGTGACATGCCTCACCCTTCCTCATTGCTGCACCTTAAACTTTTGACCTGAAACAGAGGTGGAATCAACACATTTAGTTAAAACAAAAAGTGAAAAACCATCCATTTATGTGCTACACTGAAGAGACTACCTGTGTTAGCAGACGTCACAATATGCCACAATAAATCACAATTTTATAGAGATAACTAGCAAGCAGTATGTGGTCTGTGAGACCTTTTCTGTTAAAGCATTTGGTATTGTAATTTATAGTCATGTTAGTTTCTGACTGGGTAGCCCTTAGTTCTGTGTATGAAATCCTTCCTTTTGGACCACAATATGCTCAAACCGAATGCCCTGGTATGCTTTAAATGTAAGTGAATGACAGCAGCGAAAGCTCTTTTTAGTTCTTTTAACTCTTCTTGTGTTACTATTTGTCTTTACAAGCGAGTTTCACACCATGAATTCTAACAATGAGGAACTGAAGGTGTGCAAAAGGTGTGCAGAGTTGGTGAGAGATATAGATGAGGCTCAGGGACAGACTATGGTTTAATGCTTTCCACCTCTTTGGTTATTGCCAGTCAGAAAAGACACATTTATAGGTCACTTCATGCAACATTCCTTGTTGCAAACTCGTCTTCTTAACCCTTTATGTCACTCATATCTCTGACCTTAACCTTAATTGTTTAAAATACATCATATATATATAATTAAAAAATAAGCATAAAGCAGTGTGTCAAGATTTTAGTCTTGGTATGTAAGAATTTTTTTTCCTGTGTGTGGAAAATAATTACTGCTAACTTCAGGGCAGCACTCCCCAGTGACATTATGCAAACGAATGCATCGGGTCATTATGTGCAAGTCTAAATGATGCAACTGTTGCCTTCAAGGCCAGGCAGAATAACAATGGCTCCTCATTGTTACAAAATCCAGTTTTATATTTGATTGTTTGTTTGTTTTTTATAACTACATAGTATTGCTCTGATTTCTGTTTTATAACTTTTAACTCAGACCCCTCAGGTGGGTTAAAGCTTCTGTGAACCAGGCTTAAAACAAAGGAGCATTTTTTAACTGATTTAGGGCCAAACCTTTTTTATGTAATAAGTGAATGAGTCTGTCAGCTTTAAAGCCGTTAAAAAATTTTAAATCAGTTTTTGTTCTAATTTTTTAAAAATGTTATTAATGTTTTAAAGTAATGTTTTTGAGTTCTTAACCTGACTATATGACTATAGCTATAGAAATTAAGCTTCTTCTTCTTCTTTGTCATTACCCAGGCCCTACACTGGGGAAAAGTTCTCTTTCAATTTACGATAAAGTCCACATATATATCCCACCCTGGGCTTAAGGGATGTTTTGAACTTTTTGTAAACTCGAGAAACAATAAAATTCTGATTATTTCTGTAGTACATTCACTCAGCTTTAAAACCACCCCATGTCCAGGTCCTAAGGGCTGATCTTAATTCAGTGATAGGCTCAGTCAAAGTCATGAACAAACACCCTGACTAAATTGTCTAATCTATAGAAAAATGTTATATCTAGAGACTAATAACTTACTCAGGAGGATGCTTACATTATTCCAGCATGATAATCTGGGAATATAAAACATGCTGATTAAGAGGGTCACCGTGTTATCACAGAAAACATACATGTGCAATCACACGGTGGGTTTGCTATCGGGTCTCTGCCTTATATCACACCAGCAGAGCTTTCACATGATTCAGAGCTGATAAAGCAACCATGTCAGCTCTCATGTATGAAAACACTGACTGCATTTTAACTTAGTTATGTATGTGATTATCTTTAGGTAAATATTTTAATATGGCCATTGATACCGTGTGATTTTCTCTTGTAGCCTCACCATATGATTCTCACCCAAAACTTTAATACGTGTTTGAACTGTTTTTTTATAGGTGCACCAAAACACACTTCATGTTCTTTTGATTGTGGTGACACCTTTAATTTGACCTACATGGGTTTAGCCCCATGCAGACAATGAGTTCAGCAGGGAAAAGCATGAAACCAGTTGGTATTATTTGAATTGTCTCAGTGTTCTTGTATGAAGCTGACTAAAGTTGGCTAATGCTGTCATTCTGGCAGAGGTAAACCAATCCTGCACTGCCTTAAATGGGAAACAGAGACCCAGACCTGTGCTTTACTACAACATGGCTCTGATTAAGACCAGATTGGTCTGCCTGCGGTTGGTTCTGAGCTGCAGCCAATGCTCAGGGACGAGGTTGCTAACAATGTGGTATGAATGCATAAATGTTAACCCCCCACCTCCTCGCTCTTTCAGACGCTATATGTGCTTTACCGGTGATGAAAAAACACTCACATCAGTGTGGCTGGTTAGTGTGTTGGTCATTTTGCAGACCTTTGACAGTCTAGGCCAGGGGGCCACGTGCAGCCCACTTGGATCTTATATGGGCTAGACCAATGAAACTCCTCTTTCTGTCAGTGTACAGAGATGTAATTGCAGATTTAATTAATTACATCTTAATATAAGAAAAAGAAGAGTAATATGTATTTATAATAAATAAATGCAGCTGTAGTAATGGAAAGGCATCTTTTAGCATGACTCTTCTGGCTTCAATTACAAGAAGTAAATGAGTAAATTACAGAAATCTATAACTTAATTACTTTCGTGCTGTATGAATAGCCATGGGGGAGGTCTTTATCTGTAAGAAAAGCTCTAAAACCTGTGACTTTGTGTCCTCCTTCGCATTTTCCAAAGCAATCCAGTGGGCCAGATTGGAGCCGTGGTGATTTTGGTCCCCGAGGTCTTATATTTCACACCACTATTTCAGGCTAAAGAAAATATAAATGACTATTCATAAGTGATAATATTCCATTATGAAGATTTTTTGTTATTTCAGGATTTCCAGTTGTTTCAATCAACAGGTCTTTCTTCCACTGTGTCTTTCTTTACATTACTGTTATCATTTTATTTATTCATTTCTTGCTATCCTGCACTAAGCTGATCCTTGACTGGCAACAACAACAACAAAAACTATGTGTCTTAAATGTCAAGCTATGATCTGATCACACAAGATGCATTTTAAAACCAAGTGTAAACACACTCGTGAAGGTGGGAAATATTTGATGTTTCATACTGTTGATCGCCTCCTCCCTTTCTCCTTTCACTCTTCCTCTGCAGCCCTGGTTACTCACTGAATCATCAGCACAGCAACACTACCTAACATCTGTCATGTTGTTGCATTAAAACTATCCATCTATCCGTCCTTTGCACGACTTGTTATAAAAGTTTCAATTTAGGGGAGGCTGGAGCCTATAAATAAATAATAAATAAATAAATAAATTGTCTTTTTTCCCATAATTTCAAAGTATATCTTTTTCAGTAAGAATACACCTCTTCTCTTCTCTTCTGCTGCCATCTTGTGGTTAAAATTAACATTTTATTTACACTGGAAAAGGGAAACCCACTTCTGTTCAGATGCTTATATACATTCATTATTAGTAATTTGGGGGTTTTAATTTTTTCTTTGCACTATTATCTAATCCACAGAGTCAGAGTTACATATACAGGATCAACTATATGCATACACCCCCAGTAGTATTTGGTTTTAAGTTTCTCAGCAAGTTGAACTTTAACCTGACACTTTTGGTTGACATCAGCAGTTATAATTGTTACTGGATATTTGACCACTCTTCTTGGTTAAATTACTGGAGTTCATTTAAATTACTTGGTTTCCTGACACACATCCACATATTTTCAATAGTGTTGGGGCTGGAGCTTTGGGAAGGTCATTTCAGAAGTTTAGTATTAGGCAGCTTTATTTATTCCAAAACCAGTTTTGATGTGTGTTTTAGGTCATTGTCTTGTTGGAACACCTAATTGTATTCAAGTTTCAACCATCTAACAGTTGATTTGAAATAAAGAATTTGGTGCTAGTCATTATTTCATTCACTTTCTGCAATTTATCAGTTCCATTGGTAGCAAAACTCCCCCAAAGCATGATGCTATCACCACCATGCTTGACAGCTGCTACAGTGTTCTTTAAAAGCCTCACCTTTACTGCAAACATGCCTCTTGTAATTGCGGCCAAATATGTCAATGTTTGTCTCATCTGACCAAAAACATTTTTCCAGAGGACTTTTGGCTTGTCTGTGTGAACAGCTGCAAATTTCCGCTGAACTCGTGGTGTGGATTTTGGAGCAGGGGCTTCTTTATTGGTCTGCACACTTTCAGTCCATGGTTACTTAAAACTCCCATAACTGTGGACAGTGATGCTGCTGTTCCAGCGGATTCCAGTTCATGGCAGGCTTGAGGCTGTGTGGATCCTGAGTTGTTCCAGAACGTTCAAATCAATTTCCTCTGGTCTGATGGTGACAATTTGGATCTTCTTCCAGATCTTGGCAAAGTGGTGGCACATCCAACTAAGTTGTACTTAATGTGAAATTATTTGAATTGATGATCTTGGAATCTGCAGCTATTTGGAAAAAGACCCAGCAGACTTTCCCAGATTGTGTAACTCTACAATTCTCCTTATTTCCTATTCACTGGGTCCCTTTGACCTTCCCATTGTTCTGAGTATTGGTCAATCCAATGAGCGCTGTCAAACAAATCCGTTTTATACTGAACCAGAAGTCAATCATAATCACGAATGAGAAGTTAATAGGAATAGGCTTTGTCAAGTTAAAAGACACTGTAGAATGTAGAAGATTTAAGTGAGTATGTGTATTATTTGGGCCTCTATGCATACTTTGAACTCTGTGTGGATTAGAGAAAATCCTAAATATATTCAAACTTGTGCACCAATTTCTTTTTTTTTCTTTTAATTGATTAAAGATATATGCTGTGCAATCATGACACTTTGGAAAAAAGAGCAGATCAAGGAAATAATTACAAGCCCAGAATTACCATGATGTTCACGCTCATGGTGAGTGGATATAAACTTCTGACCACAACTGCATATCTGTAAACACTTGAATATCACCAAGTTAGACTTGTGGCTCTGCACATAAGAAAAGCAGAAGTGTAGGTAAGAACACATTCAACTGGCTGGCTTGGCTCTAAAATGGTTTAACATTCTTTGATGTTGTTGATGTTCATAGTTTCCAAGTTTTTAACTCCAGCCAGTCTTGAGCTGTGTAGATTGCAGTAGATTGCAAAGAAGTAGGTACTGCCCTTCACTAGTGACGTCATATATAGAATCTGTCCAATAAATATTTACATAATTATTGTCCAAAAGACAGTGCAGTGTAGTCATCATTTAGCATTCAAGTAAAGGTTATAAATGAATAAAAATTACAACCAACCGAACAGACAAACAGAAGTCAGATTTTAACTTTGATCAAACAGAAAGGAAAGGTAATATAGGCGGCAGCATCCAGTATTTAGCATGTCACTACAGATTAAGTTGAAAAAAGTGAAAAAAAACCCCACTTCAAGTAAGTAGTATAAATTTAAAATCGATTTTATTCATTAAAAATTGCAAAAATATATGAAAGTAAACACATTCAATCCTAGATGACGTATAATAAAAATAATTACACATAAATAAAGTAATATGAAATTAAAACGGAAAATTGTGACTAATTGTGAAGGACGTAAATGCGGAAGCTTGTTTTCGTAGCTAAAAATAACATTTGTTTGTGTTTAGTTTCTGTCTTGACCTTAATAACATTTTACGTTAGTTTTTTTTTTTCATTTCAAGATATTTGGTCAGAAGTTTGAGTCGATAAATCGAGGTTTTACTTATTAGTGGCAAAGAATATTCGTTTTCAAGTGTCAGAAACAAGCTTCCATACATACAAGCATACGCTTGTTGTCGATGTCCCTCGTTACTAGCCGTAGTTTACGTCACGAAACAAGCAGAACTGAACAGCATGGAGGAGCTTGTATGACCTTCTGATGATATTTTCCCGTGGTTATAGTGAGTTAGTTTTGTATTTTGTACTTTCAATGGTATTTTGTATTCTTGCCGAATTACATTAGTTTATTTTAGGACCTTTTAAAAAAAATATGAATGTATGTTTAAGTTAATGCTAACATAACAAGGCTAACCGTATAGCGGCTGTTTTACGTTGACTCACATTGTTAGTACAGTTGTCGGCTCAGAGGTTTTATCCGGTAAAACTGTAATTGAACGTGTCTTTAGATTGATTACATTTCAGTTGAGTCTCATCCGTATATAATGATGTCAGGGTTGATAATATTTTGTTTCTGCAGGTTGAGTAAAGCTTTGCAGGATGTCAGTCCAGCACGCATCAGTCCATGCCAAATGGATCATCGGCAGAGTCATCGGGACCAAGATGCACAAAACGGCCAAAGTGAGAGTTACCAGGCTGGTGCTGGACCCTTACCTGCTCAAGGTGAGCCTTTAGGGGATTAAGCACCTTTTATAAAATAAGAGTCTAAGTGCTTTAAAATAGGCCGGTAAAGCTACAGAGTAAATGAAATACAAAGGAAACTATTACAGGTTGTTGGAGAGAAGAGTAAAAACAAAAATATTTGAATGGTGTCCACAGCTAAAGGTCCTGAAGAGAAAAGACTCAGATACCTTTAGGGAGAGAATATACCCTGATGCAGGTGTGTAAACAGACAGTTTTGCACACCAGATGTGTGTGGGAGTGAGCCAGTGCTGTTGATGTTATTTTCATATATAGCGAAGGCTCGTGGATGTCCTAAAAAGGCTTCACATACATGTTCTGGTGACGTTATGCAAGTCAGACTCATTGCATACTATCAGAGGAAATGAGTAGATCACTGGCATTACTCTCGAGTTGGAACTTAGGAGCAATGCTGAGGATCTGAGGCTTTGCTCTATTCACTTCATGGTGTAGTCTCTTTTAATTAATTTAAGAAAATGTCAGTGTTTTCAACAAAATTGAGTTTTATATGGCGAAACATTCAATTTTTTTCATTGCTTTAAACATAGAGGTATTTTAATTTTAATTTATTTATTTTATTTCACAAAGTTCTTTTTTCTCATTTACCAAAATTTGTTGTACATCTCGTTGCACCAGTGTATAATGTTGCTGTAATGCAAGCTTCTAAGGAAATTAGAGATTGGATAGACTAGAAGTAACGCTGAAATGCAGTGTAACTTTCTCAGAGATGATTATGTTTCAGATATAAATTCATGTTGTTTTGAGTTGACACAGCGTTTAAAAAAAGATTGAAAGTGGATTAAATAAGATATTAAAATGGTAACATTGATAAAAGTGTGATTTAAGTATACCTCTAAAATATTGTTTTGATTAAAATGCTGTGACCATTATGTAAGATTTGTTGTATACAGAGTGTAATTGGTCATGTGACCAGAGTTAAGAGCATGACAGTGCTAATGTGAGTCAGAGCTAGCATGGATGCAGAGGACAGACATAGAGTCAGTAACCAAAATTTTACTTGTCATGATATCGTCAGAAAGTGCTTGAACATAAAAACAAGTTTACCAAAAAAGTTTGAAAAGATTATTTTTTTTAAGTACTTTTTAAGAGAGATCACCAAATCCAAAGATTTCAAGCTCAGAGGGAAAGAGCTCTAGAGTGTGCAGGCTAGTTTTGCAAAAGCTCCCTCATCTTGTTCTCAGCATTATATGATACACAGCCAGCACGTCCCGGTCACATGACCTCAGGGCCCTCCTGGGGACATATAGATGTAAAAGCTATCTGGTGTACAGTGGTGTTTGTCCATGCAGAGCTCTGAAACTCAAAACCAGAATCTTAAAGTGAACTCCGGAGTTAATGGGGAACCAGTGCAGCTGGGTTAGCAACAGTGTCACTTAGTCAAAAGCCTCGCAGTGGCACTCTGTACAACCTCTGATCAGTCCCACGAGTCTTTGCTTAGACAAATAAACAATGAATTAAAGTAATCCAAATACAATAAAATAAAGGCATCAACTGACTTTCCTGATTGATGATTTAGCAAAAGTTTCAAGAGAGCTTGAAGTTTTCATGACATTAAACACAGTTCTGTCCGAGGTACAAACAAGGACTTCTGTTTTTGTTTATTATCAGAAAGAAAACTGTGAGCCTTGCAATTTATTCTGTAGAGGCAAGAGGCACACGTGGTGACGGTTATTTGTTTATATTGGGCGTTATTATTATGTTATTTTTATGCCTTTATATGGATGGGAGGTCCACTGTCCCATGTTTCAGTGACTTTTCTGCACATTTCTGCTGAAGGTGACTACCTGATAAACCAAAAAGACCAAATCATCTGCAAAAAGCAGAGACGAGGGCCTCAGGCCACAAAAGTCTTAGCTTTCTGCCACTTGGTTCGAACTAGAAATTCTGGGCATAAAAGTTCAAGCATTTATGAATTTATATTTGAATAACTGTGATATTGTCTCTTCTTCTCCTGTAGTACTACAACAAAAGGAAGACGTACTTTGCCCATGATGCATTGCAACAGTGCACTGTGGGAGATATCGTCCTCCTCAAGGCTCTGCCTGAGCCCAGAAGCAAACACGTGAAGCATGAACTGTCAGAGATCGTGTATAAAGTTGGCCGGGTGGTTGACCCCCTAACAGGAAAGAGGGTTGCAGGAACTGAATTCGTGGAGCCTCTAACAGACCTTCCACTTCAAGAGGAGAAAACGCTGTCAGAGAAACTGCAGGAGCTCAACATCTCTGCTGCCCCCAGTGGAGCCGATTCCCCGCCGGCACAAACTCCCACTTCATGACAGAAAACTGTGATTTCATGCAGTAATATCAGCTTCCGTGTCACTCTACAATGCTTGTGTTTCAAGTGTTAATATGGATTTATGTTTATAAACTAAGAATCTTTGCTGTACATGTATGGGTGAAGAGACTAAATATCACTTCCTTGTTACCTGCTCAGGTAGTGGACACCTTTCAGAGGAATTTGCAAAATAAAACAACAGCGCAAAAAACAATGTCATGGAAGGTACTCGTGTCTGTTATCCAGGTTAGGAATATATTATAATCAAAAGGTGAAGGCCTGGGCTGGATCATCTAATCGGCGCATCCAAGAGAAAAGGAGAGGAGGGAGGATAAAATAAATGTCATTATGGTATTCACTTAAAACTAAGAAAGTAGATATCAGGTGTGTGAATACAAAAAATGTACATTAGACATGTTATTATCATAGAACATGCATGAAGCTTTGGCTGCTTAATTTTGCATTTAATATAAGGTACTTTGGAGCTTTGAGTGAAGTTGTAATGATGTTTTTATTGACCCAACAAGGAAAATTATGTTACATCAACGGGATAAAGAAGAAATAATAGTATAGTTTACAATAAATAATGGTCAGAGTACAATAGGTGCATAGTGAAGGCCTTAAACTGAGATAGTGCACAACTTTTATGTATACCATGGTGATTAAAAACCCCCCAGTAAAAATAAAACTGAGGCTAAAGAGGAATAAAAAGTAAAATTGAGATTGTTTAAGAGAAAAGTGCAAATTGCATTTATAAATAATATGTACTTTATAATCTGAAAACAACATTTGTATGCAGGGGTGTGTAAAGTGATGATCTGGACATGGTGGGGTGATTCCAGTCAGTAGTGGCTCTGTAAGTGGGACTGCTATAATGAATATGCAGTCAGTGAGTCTGGTCTAATTACTGAGGGAGCTGTCCTTACTGTTTATTGTTGCACAAAGGTGCAGTGAATAAAATTGTTAGGGACAAACTGTGTTCACTTTTAAGTAATGGGAATATGCAGGTTATAAATGCAAGCTCAGCAGGCGGATCGATCAAAGCCCCCAAAACTATGAAAACTTTATATAAATCCAACAACAGCGAACTCTGCGTATTTTGTATTGAGCTGTGTTAATATCTGTGCTTTAAATCAGCTCCACAAGTGATTCCGGTACTGTCGGTTCTAACTCGGGGTCACGCTCCCGTGAGTAACGTCAGCTCATGCGGGAACTGACTGCGGCTGTAGCCTCCAGCAACCTCCACACGGCTTT
Source organism: Perissodus microlepis (assembly GCF_051167445.1). Classification (NCBI taxonomy): domain Eukaryota; kingdom Metazoa; phylum Chordata; class Actinopteri; order Cichliformes; family Cichlidae; genus Perissodus; species Perissodus microlepis. Next base: position 19,081,847 of record NC_140470.1, on the reverse strand, counting down.
CGAGGAAAGATGGCGACCAGAGTCCTTCAAACAGTGGGTAGAGGCCTTAAACAGACGAGAAGCGGGCTTCATGCGAGCAGCCCGGTGAACGTCGCCCTCAGGTTAGACTCTCCTATACACAGTTTATCTGTGCAGGTGCATAAATCTTGCTTAAAAGTCATTAAACGTCTGCTCGTGTAGCCCAATGACAACGTGCGGGCTGCTAGGTGGCTAAGCTAACGCTAAAGGGAACGTAAGGACGTTCGCTACGTTTACATCTCTGTGCAACGTAGCTAGCATTAGCCATGTAGCTGTAAATCTGCTAACTTTCTGCTAACATTGATTGTTACCCCCACGATTTTTAAAATAATCAGCGAGGCAACTTGTCCTAACAATCGCCAGTGTCTGATTTATAATGCCATGCGTGATTTTATAGACTTGGGTTGAAGAAATTATTAAAAACTTACCGCCGAGTTACTCTGAGTCTTAAACTGAATTCAACTTCAAGGTCAAAATGCATTGAATTGCTGCACAGCTGTGCTTGTTTTGGTCACTGGACGATTCAGTTTCTTCGCTGCAGCAGCTTAGCGGCCTAAAATAAGCTGTTATTTCCCTTTGAAAGGCAGATATTTGTATAAACCTGACTACAGAGTGACACTAAAATGTGTCCTTTTTTTGGTGCATTATGAGGAAAACTGGTGGACTGTTTCCTGATAAACAAGCTCAGCCGCTACACGTGGTGACTGTTGGCACTTTTAGATCGAGTACATTAACAGAAAATGTAGGAAGGCTGATTAAAGTCAGTGCAGACTAATCTCAGGGTTTTGTGCTCTGTGTAGACCCCTCAGCCTTCTGAGCTGCTGACCTCTGAAATGCATAGGTTGGCTGGGCTAAAAAAAGATTTGCACCTTTTCATCAGCCGACATTTACTAGTTTACACCTCGGGCTCTTGCAGTAAAACTGACCTTATTCACATTAGGACAGCGGTCTCCAACCTTTTTTGCGCCACGGACCGGTTTATGCCCGACAATATTTTCACGGACCGGCCTTTAAGGTGTCGCGGATAAATACAACAAAATAAAACTAGTACCGGTACCGAAAAAAAGAAGATTTATTCATAACACACGTGAAAAGACCCAGGAAAACCGAGTAAACGATAAAAACGATAACAAAATAACGCTGAAAACCGATAAAAACCCTGAAAACTATATATTTCACACCTGAGCCTCAACTCTCGCGGCCCGGTACCGGTCCGAGGCCCGGGGGTTGGGGACCGCTGCATTAGGAAACCAGGACACTTTTTAAATTACAGATTTCATAACAATAATAGTAAAGGTATTATTGAATATAACCCGTCCACATCTGTATTTTTGAGACTTGGACTGATAAAGCAGCAGTTAGAGGTTTAACGAAACTATATATGTCAGATGTTCACAGAGAAATACAACACAGAATAGAAGGAAACAGGGTTGGATTATTAGGGGAGCTTTGTTGTTGTTGGTACTTAAATGCTGCATTGTGTAGCCAAAGAAATGTAGATTGTATCCAACTTTTAAAAAGATGTTTTAATCCCATCACAGGAGCCTCTCAAATGTTGGTGATGAAAGCTGGTTCAAATCCCTTTTTGTTAGAAAAGTCATCCCCAGAAAAGATGCTCACTCTCACCTGCTTGCCAAAAAAGAAGACAACAACCTGTATAAAATACAGTGTATGTATTGCTTGCAGTGGGACACAGTTAATGATTACCACAACAGTTAATAAACCCATGAAATCTGTTTGATCATGTTGTCTACTCATGCTTTGTTTATTCTTTTTTTGTTGCAGTTCACAATGTCAAACCTGAGTGCCTCGATGCTTACAATGAACTTTGGTATGAGTCTTTGTGTTATCTTAATTCAGATGTCACATTAGAGCACTTTTTTGCAACCAGTATGTCAGATTCAAATGAGCTTGCAAAGTATGTCAGATATTTTGCATTTTCACACTTTTTTTTTTTTTCTTTTTGTCTGTGTCTTCAGTGAGGATGTCTTGCCTTCCATTCACACTGACCCTGAATACCCCTGTGAGCTTGTAGGCACCTGGAACACATGGTATGGGGAGCAGGATCAGGCAGGTAAGAACATCCACCCTACCCGAGTTACAACGGACTTTGTATTTGAATGTCAGCGAGGTGAATTATTTGAGCCCATTCAATCTGGTTATTCGTCAAAGCTCAACCTTCTCTTTTAGAAGAGGAAACATGAGATTGAAAGCTCGCAGACAACATATTACTACGAGGTAAAAATGAGAACAATGTTCATCATGAATATTATTTACCAGCTGCTACTGTTGTTCTAGCCTTATGAATGTGCTTCTTGTAGTTGAATCACACGTTGGTTCTTCAAAATAAGCAGTTTATGGATACAGACTTGAGACCTGGATTTTTTTTTAATCCAGCGTATTTCATGCAATGCTCAGACTCATTTTATAATAAATATTGTTGCTTTTAGCTCTACAAGATGCAAACTAATTGACCTCTTGATTGTGAGTCCTATTGATTAATGAGAATCTGTACGTGTTTAAGCTAAATCAAGTTGTACAGCGGGATAGTCTTGCTGCTTTCTGTTTCCCGCTGCAGATGAGTTACATTGAGGTGTGGCAGAATTTTCAAACTATGCCGTTATCTTGGTGTAAAAACAGACATTACTTAAAGGCACTGTGGTTTTTCTCCTCTCTCAGCTTTTCTATTTCAGTTAATTATAGCTGAGACTGAACTGAACTTTTTCCTGGCTGCTCTCCATTTTGTCCAAGTGGTGACATTTGTCGTTCCACAGCTGTGGGCCCTCTCTGGTATTACAGAGCTGTAATGTTGGCAGTGTCAGGAAAGGTTTTCTAAAAGGTTGCATCAGTACACTTTCAGCATGTGAACACTTAGACAGTATATGGTGCTATGTTTGTAGCTTGTCGCTGTCCCTTTTTGGCTCCGTCTTATTGTCATGGTTGTGTTTTGTATTCTGATTTGCAGTTTGATGCTAAATCTTGAACTAACAGATTAAAGGCATTTAGTTTAATGTGGAAATAAACATTAGAATTGTTTCTTTTAATATTTTCCGAGATACTATATGTATTAAATACACTCAATGGCCACTCTATTAGGTACACCTGTTCAGTTGTTCATTAACTCAAATATTTAATCAGCTAATCATATGTCAACAGCTCGGTGCATTTAGGCATGCAAACATGGTCAAGAAATCCTGCTAAAGTTTAAACTGATGATCTGAAAGGGGAAGAAAGGTGTATTAAGTGACTTTGAATGTGGCATACCTGTTGGTGCCACACACAACACACAAAATATTGATCTACTGGGATTTTCCCACACACCCATCTCTAAGGTTTACAAAGACTGGTCACCAGATTTCAATCCAGTAGAGCACTTTTGGGATGCGGTGGAAAGAGAGTTTCTCATCATAAATGTGCAGCTGACAAGTCTGCAGCAACTATGTGATGCTGTCACTTCAACATGAACCAAAATCTGTGAGGACTGTTCCCAGCACCTTGATGAATTAAAGCAGCTCTGAAGACAGAAAATGGTCCAACCTGATAATAGCAATGTGTATCTAATGAAGTGGCTGGGGAGTGTATGTTAGTGCCATGTTCATTTTTTCACTTCATGAAATTAAGAATTTTTCTTTTTTCTGAGATGTAATTGTAGTGGTAAGATGACATGATGTCCTTTCACATGCATACACAGAAACTGACTGGAAATTCATGCTGTATAGACTGAATCCCGTCATGCTCCACAATCACGGGTGGTTCATAGGGAGGTCTAACCACAGATGCTATTGTGAAAAACAAAACTCTTACTCCCCCAAAAAAGACAAGATCTATTTAAGAGCTACGTTATCTTTGGCTCTTCTGCTCCTTCTATTCTAGTTCACCTGTGGAGATATCGGGGAGGATACCCGGCTCTCACCGAAGTCATGAACAAACTCAGGCAGAATAAGGTAACGGGTGCTCTGATTAGTTAAGCCTACTGGCCGTTGGTTATCTGTAGGCCAATGTTTCCAGCAGTGCACCCATCTAGCTAGACCCACGTGACATTTTCCTTCCATCTTTATCTTTAATGTTTCCAGTAATCTTTAAAGGTTATTTACACAGTAATGCTTTGAAGAAGGAAAGTGTTAATGAACAGATGATTCATGCTGCAGGTTTAATCTTCAGAAATGTGTTTTTTTTTCTTAGTTTTTGGAAAGCCCTGCAGATAAAATAAAGTAAGTGGCTTGTAATAATGTGTTCCTCCCACACTGAAGAGCATGAACTGATTGGTCAGGTAATTACAAAGAAAATCAACCTGTTTCACATATTTGTGGCTCTGCCCCCTGGTGACAGAATACAGCTACCACATGTAAACAAGAGGCTACAAAACCGTGCATAGGCTTTGTGCACTGGTCCTGCACATCTGTGATGCTCCCTTTATTGCTTTATCAACTGTCCTTTGGCAAACCTCATGACTTTAATTTGCACAATTCCACAAACTTTAATCAGTAAATACATACTACTGTTAATCTGCCCAGATAATTTACTCATCTATCTCTGCATACATTAAGTAGCACATGGCAATTTAGAAGTGTATACACTATATTTATAACCGTAAATGCCATATATATTCTCTGCATATTACTACTCCTCTATTATACCTTCTCAGAAAAGGTGATTTATATATGTATATATATTTTTATGAGTCCAGGTAAAAAGATATTTTCTTTCACTTAAATTGTCTGAATGCACACTAGCTGACTTTCATTGTCTAGATCCTGATCAGACTTCACAGTCGAACAACATGAATACAAATATATTTGGCAGTTATTTTAGCTGAGTCAGATTTTCTGAGCGCTGTGCTTCTTTTATTTGTCATTGCTGTAGAAGTTTATGGAGTACAGGAATGAGAGGGGGAAGATGCTGCTGTCTCGTAGGAACCAGCTGCTGCTGGAGTTCAGTTTCTGGAACGAACCCGTCCCTCGTCCAGGACCCAACATCTATGAGCTCCGATCGTATCAACTCAGGGTAACTCTTTTTTTTATGAACCACAGAATTAGTCCTCCTCCCTCTGTAAGTCTGGGTTTTTGGGGGGAGCGTTTTTGTTTTGTATTTTGCGGTACATGTAGTGAACATGATCTTTACCTTCTTTTTCTCAGCCAGGCACAATGATTGAATGGGGAAATTACTGGTAAGCCACAACTTTCCTTTTTCATGTAATATCTGAGCCACCAAATTTGATCATTTATGGGGGATAACTTTGCGAGCTTTAGTTCCCTTTGTACTAGTCTTGTAGCTACAATCTAAAAAGTTCCTCACTGCTATTTTGTTGGTTTCACATGTTGTTGCAGGTGAAAATGAGTCGGCAGTACTTTCTGACTACAAAATGTATGCTTGACTCCTGAGCATGACAGCATATAATAATCCATTAACTGCCTGGGCTTCATTTAATATATGTCAATATATTCATCTGTTGAATTGAAATTGATTTTGACTGTGAAATTTTTTTGTTAATTTTATAAAACCAAATATGCAGGGATGATTATAACAAGGCTGATGGTTTAAAACTGAAATTTGATGTACTGACTTGAAATGAGGGGAGTACTGGTGGATGTTGTGGTGTTTTAATTACTGCCACTCTATTTAGAAGCTGTGTTGTGTAATGTCTTTGGTGCTGTGCAGGGCTCGGGCTATTGAGATTCGCCAGCAGAACCAAGAGGCGGTGGGAGGCTTTTTCTCACAGATTGGAAGTCTGTACACAGTTCACCACTTATGGGGTAAGATGAGTTTCCAGGATCATTCAAGAAAAATGCTGCAAATACTGTCTAGGTCACCTACAAATGCAAATGTATGTACATGTTTTTGGTACATGCCTTTTAGATGTAAAACAGCGGTCCCCACGCCGGGCCACAGACCGGTAACGGTCCGCCAGAGTTTAGGCTCGGGTGTGAAATTTATGGTTTTCAGGGTTTTTATCGCTAACTCGGTTTCCCCGGGTCTTTTCCCGTGTTATAGTTGTGTGTCTTATTTTGAAATAAATATTTACGCGTTACCATAGTGACCAGAGAGCATTAAGGGGCAGAGAGGAGGATGTTACTCTCAATGTTGTTGGTACATTTCAGGAGGACGCTGCTAATAAAGTTGCACAATTACACAGTGAATTCGGGTTTATTATTATATTTACAAATTACCACAGTTTTTGTCTTGGTTGTATTATTTTAATTTTTTTGTATTTATCCGCGACACCTTAAAGGCCAGTCTGTGAAAATATTGTCTGACATTACACCGGTCCGTTGCGCAACAAAGGTTGGGGACTGCTGATGTAAAAGAGTCCAGGACCAGGAGAGGGGACGAATCCCTTGGAGGGTTCATCCGGCATCAAATCTGTACTGCTGAAAGAAGCTCCCATTTTGCTTGTAGCATTAAACAGTTTACCTGGTGTTGCTCTTCTTTCTTTCCACTTGACGGTGTGCACCTTTAGGTTCTGGAAGTGAACTTAATGCAAAAGCTGTCAAGTATTTAAATTTTCCTGAGCACGACTGTTTGACGTTATGATTCGTCTTTGGTTTAAAAAGCTACAGCTTTTACTCAGTGAGTTTGAACGTGTTTCTTTTCAGCTTACAAGGACCTGCAGTCCAGAGAAAATACCAGAAATGCAGCCTGGCAGCGTGACGGCTGGGACGAGGTTGTTTATTACACAGGTTGGTTTCAGTCTGATACTTTTATACTTAAGCAAGTTTTAGTTACTGTAAGTGCTGAGTCTTGTTGTTCTGTTGTGGGCATAAGACATTAAAATTAATCTATTTTATATCTATTATCCATATTTGTGTCATGTTAACATTAAATGAAAATATTAATTTCAAACATTTAAGCTCTGATGAACCCAAGCTGCCAACAGCTTATTATAAATTGTCGATCAAGAATAGATTAAAACAATGAAGACTAATTACTAATACTGTCAACATATTCTGTTCTCAGGGCTTCAAATACTGGAAGTATTGACTTTTTTACACACCTTGGTAATAATGAATTTTGAGAACTAAATGCCGTGTTTTAAAAAGATACAATAGGTGCAATCCTACAGAAAAGAAACTGACCTTTTACAAAGTGTCTTTTTTATAATCGCTTTACTGGGAGAAAAAGCATCATGAGATCAAGGAAAACGGTGAAGGAGACCACAGGACACAGGAAAAGAGACTCAGATTGCACTAAAGTGCTTGCAGTGTGTCAGTAGATGCTGTTGGCTTGGCTTCGCAGCGTTGAAACTGCTATAATGTAAAGGTGAATTGCAAAATGCACATCTTTGATACTTCATCCTGTTGTGTCATTGCTGTGGTTGCTGCAGATCATATAAACAAAGACAACTTTGTGATAAATGAGTTTTTTATTTAGCTGCTTTCTGCTCACATCGTCTCTTCCTGCTGAAGAGATGATCAGTGTGGCATCTACCTTTTAATAATGTTTTATGTGAATTAATGTTATCCCTAAATGCTGGCAAAACTGCAAACTGAATTATGTTAAACTTCATTAATGCCAGTGAATTTCGTAAGCTGCATGAGGTGTAGAAGCATTGTATAATCTTTCTTTAGTGTTTAGAAAATGTAACCTCTTAGCCGGCAATGAAGTCTCCCTGTTAGGAAGCTTCCCAATGAAAAACTGACTATTCAGCTACAGCCAAAGTCTACTTGAGGAGGTGTCAGTGAGTTATTTTGTTCATTTACTGGACATTTTAGCCACTAAAACTTGTCATGGCTGTAAAAGTTCTTGGGAAAATTAATTGCCCACTTCTGCTCAAGTGTGTTGGTTGTACATAGAGCTTTGCAGACTTTCACCAGTGAGCTGTGTTACAAATATAGCATAGCATCTTTATTTATAACACACTTTACATCCAACAATGTTGGCCAAAGTGCTACAAATATAAAATAAAGAGAAAACTGTTTAAATTACATCTAAAATATCTTAAAATTAAAAATAATATAATTAATAAGAAAACATATTAAGAGACATCAACAAGTCCTTCTGTGCTGAAAGCCAAGGTAAATAAATATGTTTTAAGACGTGATTTAAAAACAGATAAGGAAGGTGCCTGTCTAACATGTAAAGGCAACTCATTCCACAATTTTGGTGCTGCCACAGCAAACGCCCGATCCCCTCTGAGCTTACGATTAGTCCTAGGCACACTCAGCAGGAGCTGGTCTGCCGACCTGAGGGACCGGGAAGGTATGTATGGATGAAGAAGCTCAGAGAGGTACAGAGGGGCAGCATTGGACAAACATTTAAAAACAAATAAAAGTAGCATAAAATATGTGGAATAAACAGCTGCTCTGAGTTATTCTTGTTTGTGCTTTAGTCCATGCTTTTAGCTTTTAGCTCATGCTGCAGAGAAGACTGTTCAAGCCTGATTTTCATCACCTTTGGGCTTCGTTCCTTCCTTTTCTTTGGAGAACTGCACACAAGCATGTCTGTAGATTACATACTCATAATTCTTCACTTGTTCATACCTACACAAATGGAAACAAACGTGACACAATAAATTCTACTTCAGCGTCTCTCTGATGCCTGAATCTATGAAGGATTGATTTAGCAATAGGGAATCATTATGTTCAATGGGATTACAAAGACACTCAGCAGTGTTGGTGTAAGGACAACTTACAACAACTCAGGCTTTAATAAAATGAGCTTTTAATGGGATGTTAACATTGAAACTAAACTAAGAACTCTAGCTATAAATTCATGAAACATTAGCAAATTTAAATGAGATAAAGTTGTGTTCCCTGTTGGAAATCTGTTGTTAAGACTGTTATTTGTTCTTTACCTCACAGTCCCTCTTATTCAGCACATGGAGTCTAGAATAATGATTCCCATGAAGACTTCGCCCTTGAAGTAACGCCACTGCAACTATTACACTGATCTGTCGAGAGTGTAACCAACCGTCAAAGTGTGCACTGCCAGGGAAATCGGCTCAACATCAACACAATCTTGTTTCCTTTCATTTGGTTTCTTTTCTCCCCTTTTTCTGTTTGGATGATGAGGTCAAAATGATTGTCACCAAAACTGTACCTGTTACAGCAGCTACTGTGTTACTGACCTATTAATGTTGTGTGCTTATGATTTGGGGCGCACTCCTCTTCACCTTCTGTCATTTAAAGGGTGTTTGAAATGTCTTGTCTGTCTTCATTTTCTTTTCCTTTCTTTGTTGTTTGTGTGCTGGTCACAGGGCCTTTTTAATGTACAAGAAAATTTAATATGATTTCTGAGTCCTGAAACAAAATAACGATTACCAGTGTCTTACAGCAGAAAATAAGAGCTCACAGTAGCTCACTGTCAAAATTACATGGCTTAAAATACATATTGAGTGGTCGGTTTCACAGAGATAAACCTGCAGTTTAAAGTTCAGTGTTATAAAATGAGCACTAAAGCTGAGAGTTACAGGTTTTGGTCTGTTTCAGAGCCACAGTCTCACTCCAAGTTCATCGTGTGTCCACTCCTCTTTTGTTGCATAGCTTTGATACAGCCAACTTGGTGTTTACTCCTTTCAGAATCATTTGACTGGATGAACCAATTCCTGTCAACAATACTGCATGCACACAAGTTGCCAGCTCATTGTTTTTGTTTTGTTTGTTTGTTTTTTTTGTCTTACCAGAATCATGAATACTGAATTTGAATTATTTGCCCTGTTTTTTTTATAAACTGACCACAACTCCTGATTGTTCAAATTGTAACATATGACACACGTGGCTCTTCCAGACAGAAGACATGTTTTTGAATCCAGCGGAACTAATCTGTATTTACAGCATAGCCTGCTGTACGCTTACTGACAAGTTTGGCCTTTCCCTATATCAAGTAGATGATGTCTGGGTGATTGTATGCTCTGACTAAGATCAATGTTTTCTTTCTTTCGTTTCTTTCTTTCTTTTTAAATGGGCAGATTGTAGATATACATAGTGGGATTATTGGCCAAACCATAGTTACAGACCCTCCTGAATCTGAATGTGCAGGGTCTTCTATTACCTAGCGGGTGTTGATAACCCTGTGAACAGGAGAGGAGTAGTATCTTGTGTGATAAATTGTAAAATGCAGTGCTTTAATAAGATTAGTTGTACATATTTAATTAAACTTCTGATAAAAATTAAGAGCGCTCTTTGTCATAGGTTTGAAATGATAGAACGAGTTGATTTTTGACTGTCAGACCACAATTTTCTGTTTTCTTCAGCATTAAAAAAAATCAAATATGCATATTAATTTTGCATGCTGAAGAAAGTGTGATGCTACTATATAAAATGGTAAGGCTTAATAATAATAGTAATCGTTTAAAATAACTCGTGTGTGTGTGTGCTGTATTTCCAGACATTGGTGTCTAGGGTGTGACTTATGCTGCCTTCATGGTGTGATGGAAATCTTAAACGTTAATGCTCGGCACTAATGCTGCAAAGTAAGGAGAGGATGGATTCTGTCGGAAATTTTAAATATATATTTTAAATATGTTTCACGCAAAAAGTTATAACTTTTCAGGACATTGTTCACAGTTTCACTGTGATTTGCTTACCGATATTGCCAGTCGGAAAACAAATGTTCTGACTTTGTTGCCTTGAAGGTGTTCTAACGTTTCTTTTGGAGAAGCCGAGTCAACCTGACACGATATTTCCATGGGTTTGAAAAATGTAATGACTTTTCTGCACTGATATAAATCATGGCGTGGACCAGTTGTAATAGCTGTAAATGCGGAATGTCCCAGCGTCGGCTTGTCCCCTAAATGCAGCACGAGAACACGTGTTGGAGCCTTCTGGAAAGCGACTCCCCTTTCGAGAGCTTACGAACCCGAGTAGCGTGGACTCCCTACCGGCGATACTTTTTACTTGTACTTCGCTGGTTGTGCTGCGCTATGGCTGCCGTAAAAGCTCTAAACCCCAAAGCAGAGGTGGCCAGAGCCCAGGCCGCCCTGGCTGTTAACATTAGTGCCGCCCGGGGGCTGCAGGATGTGCTGAGAAGCAACCTGGGACCGAAGGGGACCATGAAAATGTGAGTGCCGCCGGAGCTCTTTGTGCAGCACGCGTGATATGCTAACTCGCTAACCTTAGCAGCAATTCACCGGTTTAGCATTGCAGCCGATAGCGGTATGTCGCCACCAAAGTCTTTGTGCCTGAAAAGTAGAAACCATCCACACTTTATTACAGAGTACCTGTCCAAAACACTCTTAAAATAAATTGAGGCCTGCCATCGCTAAACGGTTAGCGGATTTTCCCGGCACTCGTTGCCCTGCCCAGTCATCGTCATGATCCGCTCTGACAGCCATAAAGCTAACGTTAGCATGCTAGCTTCAGTCGGTTAGCAGATCATGCCAGTTTACGTTAAAGTCGTAGTACTAAGTATAACGTGTCCACAAGTTTAGCCTTAACGCTAACTTAAGATACTGATGAGCGACTGAATAACTCAGTTACAGGTAGATATTTGTTTGGGGATTTGTAGATGATGTGAGGAAATGGATAAATAAAAGCTAACAGCCATAATCTGCGAGTTCTTCAGCAGGCAAACAATAATAGGGTGAAAGTTTGCATTATCATAATATAAGCCGCTAGTAGGTAGGGTAACAAATATTAACCCTCTTCTGTCTCTGTGGATCTGCAGGCTGGTGTCTGGTGCAGGCGACATAAAGTTGACCAAAGATGGCAACGTCCTGCTACACGAGATGGTAAGGGACAATGAGCTGTAAAATGAGAATCTTCTGTCAGTGATCTGTCATATTAGTACTGTATTGCCTATTTCACAGAGAGTGACCACACCCTAAATGTTTGTATATGTCTCTTAAGCCTTTGTTCTCACAAACAATGAGTTTAACAGCAGCATATTATCTGACTGAGCTTTAAATATCTGGATAGATGTGCTTTAGGGTTTGAACTTGATGGCACTTTTTCCACATTTGTCACAGTGCACATTAATAATTTGACAATAATTCGTTAACCATTACAACGTACCTAAATTCTAAAAAATACATTGAACGCAGAAGTTTTTACCAGCTGACCGGGCCACACAACCTGCTATCCTCCTAATGCCATCCCAAGTACAGATTAATGGGAGGGTATCCGGTGTAAAATCTGTGCCTATTCAACTTGTAGATCTGTCTGTTGAGGTAACCCCTTTGGGAAACAAGGGAGCAGCTGGAAATACCTTTTTTTGCACTTCAAAGCAAACTTAGTACCTTGTAATGCAACTGAGGATTCATAATAATTAATAATGGATCAGTAGGTTTAGCACTGCTGCCATGAATTACCCATGAATGAGGATTTCCATAAAATTTTTCCCAACCTGTTTCCCTTTCAGCAAATTCAGCACCCTACAGCATCGCTGATTGCCAAGGTTGCCACTGCACAGGATGACATCACAGGAGATGGTACCACCTCCAACGTCCTCATCATTGGTGAACTGCTAAAGCAGGCTGACCTTTACATTTCAGAGGTACAAGATAGTTCACAGTGTGTGTTTGTATTTGGCATGTCAGTCTCTCTAGTGAATGAATTGTTGAGGTATCTTTTTTTTAACCACAACTCCATTTTAATGGCTTGTTGCAGGGTCTTCATCCAAGAATCATTGCCGAGGGCTTTGAGGCAGCAAAAGAGAAATCTTTGGCTGTTCTTGAGGAAGTAAAGGTGACTCGGGAAATGGATAGAGAGACCCTCATTAACGTCGCACGCACCTCCCTCAGGACCAAGGTCCACGCAGAGCTGGCAGACCTGCTCACTGAGGTGAGACATGAGGGAATCGAGCACAAAGCATTGATAGATGTTAGATGTTTTTACCTTATAGCCAATTAGTTAGTTTACTTTGACATTTCAAAGTTGCCACAGACCTAAGGGCTTACTTACTCTTGAACCTTTATGGCAGTCTGTAGCTTGTTGTGAGTGCACTTCTCTATTCTCTAATCTTAGCTGTCGCTTATTTAGCTTGTGATCACCTTGTCTGTTTGCAGGCTGTAGTAGATGCTGTGCTCGCCATCGCTAAACCCAATGAGCCCACTGACTTGTATATGGTGGAAATCATGGAGATGAAGCACAAGACCGACTGTGATACACAGTAAGTGTAAATACAGAGGTGGAGAGGGGGATAAGACAAGACTGTGTTTAACTCTGAATTCTAAATGCTGATTTGTTATTTCTTAGGCTGATCAGAGGTCTGGTGTTGGACCACGGCGCCCGGCACCCAGACATGAAGAAGAGGGTGGAGGATGCTTACATACTGACGTGCAACGTCTCTTTGGAGTACGAGAAGACCGAGGTCAACTCTGGCTTCTTCTACAAGAGCGCTGATGAGAGGGAGAAGCTCGTGGCTGCAGAAAGGAAGTTCATCGAGGACCGCGTGCAGAAGATTATCGCCTTGAAAAACAAAGTGTGTCCCAATGGGGACAAGGGCTTTGTCGTCATTAACCAGAAGGTATGCTAGAAAATGCGGATGTTAACATAGTTCAAAGGCTAAAGTTTAAAAAAGAAAAAGAATTCTGTCAAACTCAGTTCAGTCTGGCTTGTACTACTAAAGATACAGGCTCGTAATTTGACTTTGTGTTTTCATATGAACACTAAGCCTTTTGTCTGAGACTGGCCCAGCCAATCTGGCTGCATGCACAGCGAACACCCAAGGATGCTATCATGGCTCCCCCTGGTTTTTGTGTCTGTGCTACAGTAACTCTGATCTGTACCTCTGCATTAGGAGAGTCTCTTCCTCCCCTACATGTATTCAGCGGATCAGGATAATCTTTACATCGCTTACATTTACTGAACTATTTTAGTGTAAATTGGAGTCTCAAGCATGTCTTTTTATTTTGTGTGTGTGTTTAGGGTATTGACCCATTCTCCCTGGACGCCCTAGCCAAAGAGGGCATTGTTGGGTTGCGGAGGGCAAAGAGGAGGAACATGGAGAGGTGAGAAAAATATTTTCAGTGTTATAAATGTTGGTGTTTTATAGTTGAGATGAGCAAAACATTACATTACTTAGATAAAAGTTCATAGAAGATTTTTGAATTGTTTGATTTAACATGCTGAGATGAGCTCATGCTTTATGTTGTGAAATTGGCACAGACACACCTGTACAGGTGCTTTACACTACCAGCTGGTGTCAGTCAGTCATATATTAAGAAGCTGAATTACACTCAGTGTGTCGTTCCTGTGACAGGCTCACCCTCGCTTGCGGTGGCATCGCCATGAACTCAGTTGATGACCTCACACCTGAATGCTTGGGACATGCTGGCCTGGTTTATGAACACACACTGGTGAGACTTTTTTGGGGGGGGTCTATTTTTTACCTTTCAGTCCACAAAACTGTGAAATTTAAACTTTTTAAAATTAAAATGATATTAATGCTGCAACCTTGCTTGCAGGGAGAGGAGAAGTACACGTTCATCGAGAAGTGTGGAAACCCTCGCTCAGTTACCCTGCTGGTGAAGGGACCCAACAAACACACCCTCACACAGATCAAAGATGCCGTAAGGGACGGTCTGCGGGCAGTAAAGAACGCTATTGAAGATGGTAAGAGCTGAACATTTCCTCTATGCTTATTTTACTTTTTAAAATCCTTTTACTAAAAAATTATTAACATAAACTTTTGTTGATGATGAATTTCTGCAGTTTTGTTCTATCTGAATTAATCCTACTGGATGTTCTGCTTGACCATTAGTATGGCTTATAAAATGCTACCTTTTTAAACAGATTAACACTTTTTTTAATGTCTGTGTGCAGACAAATCAGCTTTTTTAGAATTCTTTAAGCAGAAATTCATTTTTGAAACGACACTCTGAAGTCCTTTTAGGCTTTTTCCAAATATTGTGTGGACAAACTGTAGGTCAAAATATCCATTTTCTCTTTATGTTGATAACAAGCTGAAATTGAAGGTGGTTAATTTGTCCTTAAGGAAAACAGAACAGGTCTCATTTGCACAGCGAACACCCAGGGATGCTAGTGTGGCTCTCCCTGGTCTCCAGTGTCTGTGCTACAATGACTCTGATCTTATCCTCTGCATTAGGAGAGTTTAGTCTCTCCTACATGTATTCAGCTGATCAGAACAAACTCCACTAATTGTTTTAAATATTAGAGCTGTTCCCGAGTGGGTTAATTTATATGACACATTTGTTTGCTTTCCTAAATATCTCTTTATTTTCTATGTCTTCAGGTAGTGTAGTCTCCGGTGCAGGTGCCTTTGAGGTTGCTGTGGCAGACGCTCTGGTAAAACACAAGCCCAATGTGAAAGGCAGAGCCCAGCTGGGAGTCCAGGCATTTGCAGATGCTCTCCTAGTCATCCCTAAGGTAAAGAATAATTCATTTTCTCTGTCATTTTTATTAACAGAAACCTTGTTTGTTTCTTGCTGTTCTATTATTTGTCACCTTCTTACAATCCATCCAGTATCAAAATTTACTGATGTTTTTAAAATGCCATCTTTCTGTTCTTAGGTTCTGGCCCAGAACTCTGGCTACGACCCACAGGAGACCCTGCTGAAGCTGCAGACAGAGTACAAAGAGTCTGGCCAGCTAGTTGGAGTAGATCTCAGCACAGGTGAGAACCACAGCAGCGATCAGTCAATCCTGAAGTGATTGCGTTTTAAAGTTTAGAGTCAAACTCTATAATTGTTGTATTTAGCTATGTTAGCTAATAACTTTAGCTAAGTTATTAAACGGTAACAATTTGGCAGAATTTAAACCTTTTTTTTTTTTTTTTTTTTTAACCTTTTGCTTTGCAGGGGAACCAATGGTGGCAGGAGAAGCAGGCGTATGGGATAATTACAGTGTCAAGAAACAGCTTCTTCACTCATGGTGAGACGAAGGAATGTTTTAAATTACCCCGATGTATCGCACACATGGGTCACTAACACGGGTCTCTGTTCACAGCACGGTGATCGCAAGCAACATCTTGTTGGTGGATGAGATCATGCGAGCTGGAATGTCTTCTCTCAAAGGTTAAAGTCACCTAAAGAAGCTGCAGCTGTTATACTCACAGGGATAGTTGTTTACCTAAAGGTTCAGTCAACGTGTTCCCGCTGTAGGCACTCTGAAGCACCCCCAGTCTGATGGACAGCCCGCTGTAAACATCCACGGCAGCCATCGCAGCGCCTGTCAGACATCATTGTCATGCTAGTCATGAGGTTCTTTTTGTTTTCCATGGATTTGTCATCGCCTCCCTCTAAAATGATTGGTTTATTTATGAGATTTTGTTAAAAGCACTGACCTCTGCCTCAGTTTTGTTTCTACCCATTAAAGGTTTTCCTGGCTCCGTAAAGATGTGGTTCTTTGTCGTTGAAGAATTAATCAGTCAAACATATAAAAGGGAACATCTGTGTTTTTTTTCTGCTCTGAATCCATGAATGCTTTGGAAGCTCATCAGGAAAAATGTGATCTGTTATGCACAACCAGTGTTGGAGTGGAGCATAAGAAATTAAGCAGGTCATCAGCCTCCATCTCCTCTTATCTCTCCCTTTAGCATCCTCTCCTGTCACACTGATCCTCTGCATGTGTCCTCCTTTGTGTGCTTCCTCTTGCACTTTTCTACTGCTGTAAATAAGCTCTCGTTTCTAAAGAGTTTTTACAACACACCAAATCAAAACACAAACACTTCTGAACTTTCTGTATTCACCTGCCTGCTGACATCAAAATGAAGGCTTCACAATAAATGCATCCCAGCAAAAGACCCCAATGAATAAAACGTCATTGATCACAAACATTGGGAGATTCCTGAGTTCTTGTAACGTAAAAAATCTATATAATTAAGACATTTTAAATAAAAAGTAAATATGCTTAATAAAGCAGCAGTTCTCAAATTCACATTAAAAAATAGCAAATATCAGATATATTAGTTCAGTATAACAGAAGTCAAGTGGACAGTGCAGCGCATTAAAAGTGGCGTAATGTGTACTTGGGGTGTTGGGCTGAAATAGCCTATTAACACCAGAGAGCCGATGTACTCGCGTACTTGAGAACTGAGAAAGGGTTACACAGATGTGCTGCATGGGAGTAAAAGATAACCTGTAATTGCGAAGCTGAAACAGTCAGAAAGGGTTGAGTACGATTTATATTACACCAGCGCAGAGCACCGGTGTTTACGTCTTACTCGTAATATTTTCCAATGTAATATTCCTCCTGTTATTATTATTATTATTATTATTATTAACAATATTAATATTATTCTCAATATTATTAAACTACAAAGCTTTGAGAAAGAGGAAGTATCGCGTGAATTTGAAAAAAAGGACGGAACCAATTTTGAGGTGCAACGGTGAAATCTGTCCGATAGAAACGACTAAAAAATGAAATTGAACTTTGAGAAGTTCTCCATTTGAACGTGGTTAAATGTTTAACTTGTATATTTATGTTTAGACGTGATTTCAAATCAGTTTTAGCAAAGACGATGGTATCCTGGATGTTTGCTGTGTTTTTACTGACAGGGGCCGGTAAGGCGATTCTTTCTTTCATTTCTGAATTTAACAAAAACATTAACACTTAAATAAATACCCATCGAGGCATGTTTGTTCCTGGCAGCCGCGGAGGAAATGGTGAACATCCCGGGAGGAAAGATGTTAATGGGAACCAGTGCACCCGATGGGAGAGACGGAGAGTCTCCCACCAAGGAGGTCGAGCTTCAGCCTTTTAAAATAGACAGACACCCCGTCACAAACGCCGATTTCAGGTAAATAAGATCGTCATTTAGATTAATTAAGGCAGAACTACTGCACTGAAGTCGGTGACTTGTTCATTTATTTGCCACAGAGACTTTGTGAGAGCCCAGAAGTACAAAACTGAAGCCGAGACGTTTGGCTGGAGTTTCGTGTTTCAGGACTTTGTGTCAGAAGAGCTGAAGAGCAAAGTCACTCAGAGAATTGAGGTGCCGAGTTATTGATCTCTGATTAATAGATCAGATTACCAGCTAGATAAATGACCTTATTTCACAATTTTAAGCATACATAGTTTCCTGTTTGCAGCCTCTCAGATATGAAGATTTGCTGTTTTTATATGTCTAACATTAGTGTTGTTCATAATAATTAATGAAACAATTTGTAGGCATCTCAGCATTTATAGAGATTCTCCACAATAAATAAAATATATAATGTAGAGCTTCTTACTGTTGTAAACAGCTTCTGACTTATTTCCTCATCTTTTCCATCAGTCTGCTCCGTGGTGGCTGCCTATAGAGCGTGTGTTTTGGAGACAGGTGAGTTGCACATTGTGAGTTTGTTCCTATGTTTTCGTCAGTTTTTGTTTACATTCACTTATTACATTTTATTAGGTAAACCATGCGAGTACTGAGTCAGACCCCTATTCCTTAAGCACTGCTGAATTCTTTGTGGCACAGATTCAAGAAGGTGCTGGAAACATTCCTAGATACTTCGGTCCATGTTGACAGGACAGCATCACACAGCTGCTGCAGATCATCAGCTGCACATCCACAATGCAACTCTTCTGTTGCGTCCACATCCCAAATGTGCTTTATCGTAAATCGACACTTATCAAACCAGACCGCATTTTTCCAGTCTTCTGTTGTCTAACTTTTGCTTTGGTGAGCCCGACCAAATTGTAGTCTCAGTTTCAGTATTCAGAGATGTTTTTCTTTACACATTTGTTGTAACGAGTGGTTGTTATAATTATTGTTGCCTTCCTGTCAGCATTCTGCTTTGACTACTGGTATAAACAAGACATTTCAACACAGAGAGATGCTGTATAATATTTTTTTCACACCATTCTCTGTAAACCCTAGAACGGTTGTGCAGGAAAATCCCAGAACACCAGCAGATTGTGAAATCACCTTTCTTCCTCATTCTGATACTCAGTTTGAACTTCATCAGGTTGTCTTGATCATGAGCCTTTGACATATGATTGGCTGATTAGATATTTATGTTAATGAGCAGGTACACCTAACAAAGAGTCTAATAAGTTATACCTCTGGACATGCCTACTTTTTTGCCACACACGTTGACCCTCTACTGTTCAGCCTTCAGGGCCTGGTTCGGGGATTCGAGATCGTCTGGACTTTCCGGTGGTTCAGGTGAGCTGGAATGACGCCCAGGCCTTCTGCAGCTGGAAAAGCAAGAGACTGCCCACGGAGGAGGAGTGGGAGTGGGCTGCACGTGGGGGACTGCAAGGTATAATGTTTACTGCTATTATAGTAGAGTTTTTGACTTTCACTTCCAGCTGACAACATTTAAGTCACACACAGTGATGTTTCTGCTCAGCAGCTCCTTTGTTATTGTCTCGACAGAGGAACCCAAAACTGCTTTTGTGTTTCAGATACAGTCAAGTCTTTGTGAAAAATCAGGAAACTAGTTTGAATAATGGACTTTTTCACAAAACTGAAATATAATTTTATTGTTCATCTAATCTCTTTCCTGGCTGTTATGCTGCAGGTCGGACCTACCCATGGGGAAACAAGTTCCAGGCCAACAGAACCAACCTGTGGCAGGTCAGCATGTTGCAGTCATGGTTAGGTCATCATTAGGTCATTAGTATTGTTCTCATGGGAGGCTTTGATTAGGTTTTCACTAATGCTTCTTTAGCCACTGACATTATGTTTTTGTCTTTGTTATTAAGTAAATATATATTGTATATCTATGAATACAGAAAAAACCCTCTGTGTTTATGTAAAACAATGTTTTACACTCGCATGTTTTGTTCCTCAGTAACAAAACATGCGACTATATTTTAAATTTGTATGGATCCAGAGTTGGGGAGATTAATCTTTGTTGCTAAGGCCAGTGTTGGTCAAGCTTCTTGAAAATAGTAATTAGTTACTAATTACTGATTACTTCTCCAAGAAAGTAATCCTGTTAACTTTACTGATTACTTCTTTTCAAAAGTAGTTTGTTACTTTATTACTGAAGTTACTTTAAAAAACATGATACACAACTTGAATACGTAATAAATACGTTATAAAGCTGTATAGGATCCGGGGCCTTCTCTGTGAATTCAACATTCCTGTGGCAGCTTGCCAGGTGCTTGCTCAGATTTAAAGTAAATTTTTTTGCTGTAGAAAGACGTTTTCTTCCCACGCAGAGAGTACTGTGGACGCTAATGTTTTTTGTCACTTTTTACAGAATCAAACTCAAAGTAATGTCAGTACTTCAAAGCTTTAAACGCCACATGGTCGTACTCAGTACTCAGCCGCAGTTCATATTATCTGTTGTTGATCGACACACGTCTGTTGCTGCCACGGACGTCGCACGCTCGTACATCATTGTCATGAGACACTCTCACAAACAAAATAATGGTTTAGTAACGCAGTAACGTAGCCTGCTTACGGGTAAGTAGCAGTAATCTAATTACTTTTTTGCAATAGTAATCCCTTTACTCATTACTTGAAAAAAGTAATCAGATTACGCTTTACTGCCCATCTGTGACTAAGACTCATTTAATTCTTCACTTACTGTATTGTGAGACTGGACAAAGTTTGAAGTGTAACATGGTATTGTGGTAATTCTAGCTTTCGTGTATTTTAGGGATCTTTCCCAGATGGAGACACTGCAGAGGATGGATACCACGGCATCTCTCCTGTTACAGCATACCCTCCCCAGAATAGCTATGGTAATCTTGTTTTAACACACATGTTATCGGCATGATGAAAGAGCTGATTGGTAGCTAAGATGTTTAAGAGGAATATTAACTGTGCATTAAGACTTTACATTTGTGTTTTGAGCTTTTGGAAACATTTGATTTTTCTTCTCACATTTTATGTTGTGAACATTAACACATAATGCCCATTCTTCCTCCAGGACTGTATGACATGATGGGAAATACATGGGAGTGGACATCCACACGCTTTTCAGCAGCGAGGCCGATGTACGTGCTGCGTGGTGCCTCCTGGATCGACACAGTGGACGGTTCAGCTAATCACAAGGCTCGAATCACAACCAGGTGAGTTTCTGAGGTAAAAAAAAAAGAAAAAAAGATGACGTATGTTCAGACCCAGAGCCACCGATTTAATCTTGAGTAATGCTTACAACTGTGCATCCTGCAGGATGGGCAACACTCCCGACTCTGCTTCTGACAACCTTGGATTCAGATGTGCTGCCAGTGATGGACAGAAGGGCAGGAAGAAAAAAGAAAAGGCAGAACTATAGCCTCAGAGGACAGCAGTGTGGATTTGAGCCAGCAGTGAACAGCCTTTAATAATAAATGTGATGACTTTAAAGTTTACAACAAGATGGAAGCAAAGGACTAAATAAAAATGAGGAAGAAATTCACATTAAACGTGAAGCTAACTATATTTCTCCTGTGGAGAATTTCATAAAGAATAAAGGGAAATCTACCATTATGAAACATTTAATAAAAAATACTTTTTAAAATGATGAAAAAAAATAGTTTATTGCTATTTTCCAAGAACTTTCTGTTTACCTGTAACAGTAACATCATGCCAGATGCTAAATGATTACACCATGCATTTGCTACTTCGCCTTTAGAGGTCGCCACAGGAGATAAATCTGCCTCCATCTCACCCTATCCCTCACATCTCTCTAAATCTATGAATCTCCCGTCTGGTCTTCCTCTTTTCTTCCTGCCTGGCACCTCCATCTTCAACATTCTTTGTCCAATATATTCACTATTCCTCTTCTGTAAATGTCCAAGCCATGTTATGCTTGCCTCTCAAACCTTTGGCTCCCAAGACACTCAACCTGAGCTCTGATGTACACATTTCTAATCTTGTCAATTCTGGACACTTCCAACATCAATCTAAAATTCTTCAGCTCTCTCCAAACTACTTCCTTCTTTCTAGGCTGGACTGTTGAAATTCCTCGTTTTGCAACCTTGCAGCGTGAGTACTGCGAGATCATGTTTCTCCCCCGTTAGCTTCTCTTCAGTGGATCCCTGTGAATTCCTGAATTTATCCCACATTTATTCTCAAAAGACCTCATTGTACTATATAATCCCCGCGGAGCACTGCTGTTTGTGCTCCCTCTGTGCCCCTCTTTTCTCTTTCTCCTCACTGGTCACAGCACATGGCTGCCCATCCCTGAGCTGTTTCTGCTGCATAGTGCTAGTGCTTGATTGTTGGGTTTCTATCTCTAATATCGTGGGGTCTTTACCTTGTGATATAAAGCTCTGTGAGATGGCTGCTGTTGTGAACTGAATGAGAACGATTCACAGGCTTAACTAAAGAGACTTGCTTACATGCCTCTGAACATATCCAGTGAAATGAACAAGTGGGGCACTATTTGCCAGCATTGGTAGTCTTCCTTCCATGTGGTGGGATGTGTCTTTTGTTGAGCGTTTCTATGTGACTGGGTAGTAAATTGGTCCGTTTGTTCAGTCTAGGCTTCTCTAATCCTGTCCTTGGCTTTCTGTTTACTTTCCCATAGTGTGGGTCTGACTGATTGGGCTCATTCTGCTAAACAGACCAGAAATATTTTGAAAAACTCCAGTTTGGTTAAATACAGTAACAGTATAAAGCCAAGACCTCTGTCTTTGTGATGAAGTGTCTTAGCCCTGACCAAAGAAGTTTGAGTCCTGGTTATTCTAATAATCTAATGATATAAAATGGACAAACTGTTATCAAACAGCTTGTGCAGAGGTTGTTTTAAGCTGCATTTCTTGAGGAGAAGAGCAAAGTTAGAGGCTGATGTTAGGATGTCTTGTTACCAAATTCTGAATGACTTTGCAGAAAGGTTTTGTTTTTTTTAATCTTCCTGGTTAACAACAGGCTAAATGTCTGTATTAATACCAAAGACCTGGGAGGTCCTTGATTCATTCAGTTGAGGAAAAACAAATGGTGCTGTACAGTCTGGTATTTGTGCTCCACAAGGCTCCACCCCCTTTATTGAACCTTACCAAAACAGTGAGAATAACTCCAAAATACAGAACAGAGTTAAATGTGTTTCTTTGCTTACTGACTTTCTTTCTGATTGGAACATAATTACACAAGACAAAAATTAAAGGCGCAACACTGCTGACATTTTAAAATTGATTCACTGGAAATACAACAGGGACCCGCCCTGCAAATGAATGCATATGAATAGCCTCACATTGTCACAGACCACCTCCACAGGTATTGTCTGACGATGCAGCTTCTTGGAATGCGTTATAATGTGAAGCAATTGTGCACAAATATTTCTGGAGCACGGTGAAGTTTTATTGATTATTTTTGCTTTGATATCAGAAAGCAAAGTCATGGGATTATTTCATACACATTAAATACATAATATTAAAAAAATAGAATTGAAAAATCTAAATCTGACATATGTATCAGGGCACAGGAGGACTTCATTAATAAACGTGGTGACAAAACTATCTGTAGCAGCACCGAGAATGAATGTGAAACAAGTATTTCTTTGGGACGTTGCCAAGTTCACTTTGCAGCTTATTATAATTATTATTGAGCTCACAATACCTAATAACTATGTTGACTAATTGAACATTTTAAGCAATATGTATAACAATCTAATACTAGTGTGAGATTTACATTTGTGAATTGAACTGTTTGTAGATATCAACTTCCAACCCAAATATTCCCCCACAATTTCTTTGGTCAAAACCACATTTCACCTCAAGTATTCACACCCAAACGGTAACAACACCTTTAACACCTACTATGTCTGTCTTTAAAAAAAAAAAATCTTGTTTAATCATAAATATATATTTTTTCATCTTATGTGTTGCCAGACTGTTCAGTTATTACATCAGTTACAAACAGCAGAAAGCATTCAAAACTTAGTAAATAGCTCTAATTTTCTAAAGCTCAATGAGGATAAAACTGAAATCCTCCTTATTGGCACCAAATCCAACCTTTTGAAGTTGAACCATTTCTCACTCACTATTGATAACTCCACAGTTTTCCCTTCTCCTCAGGTTAAGAGCCTTGGTGTAATCCTAGACATTTCACTTTCCTATAAATCTCACATCAATAATCTCACCCGTTCTGCCTATTTCCATCTACCCAACATAAACAGATTACGTCCTTCTCTTTCCACCCAGTCTGCGTCCATTCTTGTCCACAGTCTCGTTTCCTCCCGTATTGACTACTGCAATTCTCTTTTGCATGGTCTCCCCCATAAATCCCTCCATAAGCTTCAACTGGTTCAGGACTCTGCTGCTCGCGTTATCACCAGAACCCCCTCCTACCAGCACATCACCCCTTTTCTTCAGGAACTTCACAGGCTCCCAGTAAAATTCTGGATAATATACAAACTTCTTCTGCTCATCTTCAAGGCCATTCATAACCTGGCACCTCCTTACCTTTCTGACCTGTTAAGCACTATCTCTTCTGCCCACTCACTTCAATCTTCTTCTTCTATCCAGCTCGCTGTGCCCTCTTTCCGCCTCAGCACCATGGGAAGCAGACCTTTTAGCTGCTCTGCTCCCAGGCTGTGGAACTCTTTACCCCTGGATATATGAAATATTGGTTCTCTCCCCCAGTTTAAATCTCAACTCAAAACCCATCTGTTCAAATGTGCATATTCACTGTGAACCCACTGTTTGTTCATTTTATCTTGTGTCTCGAAAGGCAACTTTATAAATAAAATTTATTATTATTATTATTATTATTATTATTGAATAATAAGCTGTTCTTAATTCTTTACTCTTTTTGTTTCTGTTTGTGAGAATTAAGCCACATAAAGAGTTAATTAGAAAGCTTTAAATGTGCTGAGGTGCTTTTGATCTGGAGATCAAAAATGCTAAGCTAAGATAACCAATAGCTAGCTGCAACAGGCTCATAGACGGGACTATATGCAGATGGCCTTACAGCTTCTACAGGAAGCAAGTGGATAAGTAGCAGCCAGGTGCTGCTTATCAAATTTACTCGATTAACTAAGTAGGTGTGTGTTAGCTTAATGCTACAATCTTCTTAGGAGTAGATTTCCTAGCAAATTGACCACAAGGTCAGACAATGCAATACTCCGAGATGATACGCAAAAGCAAAGTGCTCTCATCTCAGACTCTACAGGCCTCAGTTAGCATGTTAAATGTTAAGTCCAAGACAGTACAATAAGAAAAATACTGAGCATACATGGCCTGTTTGGAAGGGTTTCCAACCAAATAGAAGATGGGAACACAGCTTAGGTTTGCATTGTTGCATATGAACAAAAGGAAAAATGTCCTTTGAACAGACAAGGTGAAACTGGAGATATGTGACGTAATGGACAAACGCAGCACATTAGCAGAAACATCTAGTAAAAGCTGTCAAGCACAGTGGAGGAGGGGTGATGGTTTGGGCTTGTTTTGCAGCCACAGGCCTAGTCCTCTATATACCAAAGATTCAAATATGAGGCCGTCCATCCAACAGCTAAAGCTAGGTTGTATGGTCATGCAACAGGACATTGATCCCAAACACAGCAACAAATCTACACCAGAATGACTGAAAAAGAAAGGAGTCAGAGTGTTGAAGCACATGATTGAAATGCTGTGCATAACGAAATGCCCACAAACCTCAATGAACTGAAACAACATTAGTAAAAAAGTGAGCCAAAATTCCTCCACATCGTTAGATGTGGTTCTACAGGATTGTAGATAATAGGGTGTATTTAGTTTCTAGCGTGACTGAATGCAGTCCTGTGAAAACTTTCTGTATCACATATATCTGATTAAAACTCTGAGGCATAAATAAAGTTAAACAATTTCTAACATTTGTTCAGATAGGTATGTGCCTCAGTCTGTCATCCTACTGACTTTGATTAGCCACAATAAAGTAGTTGTATACTGCAAAAAAAGAAAAAAGGTAATTAAGGCAAATTACAAGATTAATTGTGGCACTGACGGGTAAAAAAGCAGAAGCACCTCATTTAAAAACAGTGAAATAGAGATGTCTGATTCCATATTTAAGATAATTTATTTAAAAAAAAAAAGTGGGCCTATCTGGCTGAATATTTAATTTAGAGGTGACCTACTTCTTGCTCAAAACAGCCTTGGCTTAGTGGGAAAAACACAATCAAGAACCACTTCCTTGCTGCATCTTGGTGAATCGCATAACCATGTGAACTGTAATGGAAACAGCTTTTTTAAATGCACATAACTGACGATGATCATTTTTTTTCCTTCAGTCACTTACTGATTCATCTTTGCACAGGCATGTGGGAGGTTTCTCACAGAAACCGTTTTACCTCAGATATCAGGAATGACTCTAACTGGTGTTTTCCCCAAAGTCTTTCAGTACCAAAAATAAATCAGGGACTTATCAGAAGTGTGATTTTTCACAAGCAAACATTCACTTCCGCTGATGCTGTTGTGTAATTTATTTTCACCTCTGTTTACTGGCCTACTCCTAGTAGCTATGTTCTATGTATGTGTGACTTTCTTGATAAAGGAAGAGTTTAAATAAAGTTTCATGCGTCAGGTTTGAATAACTAGATTGTATCAGAAGCCCTCCTCCCATTTGTCTCCCTGCTGCTGTGGTATGTTTGCACGTCATTTTTTTGTAGCGGCAGAAAAAGGAGGAAGAAAGCTCAGACGGGCCACTTGAAGCCACAGCCTCCGCTGACATCACATCGTGTCATATCATGCCCCAGTGAAGACGCACACAGTTCAGGTAAAACAAGTTTAATGACATTCTATTTGTCATCCTCACTCCACCTTGTTTTATGGACTTCCTCTTGCTTTCCTGAGTTTGTTTTTACCTGGCGCTGTCTGCAGATGGTTTAACTGAGCCCACTTCTGCCTGTGACTTCTACAGAGCCGGCCATGGATTTCAGTCAGCCTTTTTCAGTCCTCAATGAGAAGCTGAGACCTCGAGTCACCACCAGCGAGCAACTCTACTCCTCTCTGACCAGGTTGGAGGGCAGACAGCTGGGCTCGCTCAGGAACAAATATACTTATTACCGAGCAACGGTTTTGCCAAGAGAACCTGAACCAAATGCCACAACAAAGACAGACGATCCAGAAGAGTCTGTAGATGAGACAGAGAAAGATTACTCTAAAGGAAACACTGCCAGTCTGATGGCTGGTAAAAACACATGCCTCATTAACGAATTGAATTTGAACGATATCCGCGAAGATGAGCTGGGTGACGATGAAAGCACCTCACAGTCTGACGAGAAAGACAGCGTGGGTGAGGTGGCCTCAGAGGAAGCAAGGGACTCTGAAGGGTCAGGATCCAATGAAAATACAAACTCTTTCCAGAGGGACTACCTAGATGGGACCCTACCAGACCTGCTAAACAGTGGCAAGCCGCTCAGCAGACGCAGAACACTGGGACACTACTCAGACACGGTAACGCCAAGACAGTCTTTTTAATATTCACGTGTGTAAAAACCACAAATATTTTAAAGCACCAGCGCTTGAACTGAGATCTGTTTGAAGAGGATTGTCAAACATGAAACCTGTAAAACAGGGAGGAGGCTGATTGAACTGTTGCTTAGCAGTGTATCGAAGGGTACAAACACACAAAGGGCACAGAGTCCTGCCATGCAAACATAATGAAGTAGAATAAAAACACGTTTCGTGCTCTGCTGTCAGAGTGCAGTAAACCTCAGTTTCCAGTGACAATGAATGATTTTGGACACATGTTAACAGCGTTTATTAGTCCTATATCTCTGATATCTGTGTGCACGCACACTTCCAGGATTGCATTCATGTGTGAAAATGTGAACGTTATCAAACAGTTTAGTGTTGGATGACCTCTCAACTAGTATGACTGGATTTTTTATCTGTTGTTTCACTCGAGATTGTAGATTAGCAGTTTCTGTTCAGATTGTGTAAAAAATGTCATGAAGTAGGAGTTTTTGGGTGCGGGCTTTGATTTACTTTCACAGCAAGAGAAACTAAACATTTTCTGATGGGATATTAAATTATGGTGTTTGTAGCTTAAAGAAGTACGGCGAGAAGTGGAGCTGTCCCGCAGACGAAGTATCAAGCTGAAGGCCCAGGTGGACAAACTGCAGGAAAGCAGAGAAGGAGAGGGCTGGAGTCAACACAAAGATCGGGTACAGTTTACCACAACACAGTACCATGGTATACATCCGCAGAGGTCTGGAGGTTTAAAAAAATCCTTTCCGTTGATTTTTATTCCAGGTCACAGAGGAAGTTTTGTCTATTCTGAGGCTGCTGCACCCGCTGACAGAGCCAGAGTCCAGCCAGATCGAGCCGTCCGATGGGGAAAACCGCCTGGACGCCGCTCTGGGCCAGCTGCAGAACGTGGCCCGCAAACTGGCAATCAGCCACACCAAACAGGTCAGAGTAAATAAAGCTCGTCAGCGCTTCTATTTCTCTGACGTCTTTGTTTGAGCTGGTTTCAGAGGACACGTTATCCAGACGAGTGTTTTTATGCTTAATAGCAGAAGGTCAAAGGTGACAAATGATTGAAATGGAAATTTTAGTTTCAGTGAGCAAAATTATTATTTGATCCCTCGCTGAATTCGTTAGTCAAATCAATTTATAACGTTTATGTAATGTGTGTTTTTTGGGATGCTTCTCTGTCTCTCACCATTAAAATGAAATTACTATAAAAATGAGTGATTGCTCATTTCTTTGTACGTGAGCAAACTAAAAAATTCAGCAAGATATCAAATATTTATTTGCTCCATTGTATAACCTTAAACGTTAGTGACTATATAGTCTTTAGACCACTGGGCACTCGTGGTATTAACGTGACTTCAAAAGAAGCATTAATACATTTTTGTAGTGCTTTTGTTAGTTTTTGGCTAACAATGGGCCTTTTGGGGAGTCAGTAAGCAGGAAATTATAGAGTAAAGGCAAAATTGTGTATTATACTTAAGAAAATGGGCCACAGTAAATAAAACAAACATCCTAACACGAGTAATTTTTCTTTGACTCTGGCTAACACCACAAAAATCCTCTAAGCATTAGCCCCGAGGCTTGTACACAGATACTAACGCTCATGCTGAGGGCATCTCTGTCTCCTCCTGATGAAACATCGTCATTGTTTGCCTCCACCCATGTGCTAAGCTCAGGTATGCAGTCGAACAAGTTTACAAGTAACACCATCAGCAAGTCTTTCTGGAGTTTGCTTTGTGAGATGTTTACAGAAACTTTCAAGGTGTGGAACTAAGGTAGAGGCCAGATTTCAGCTGATAAGAGAGACTAAAGTTAGTGAGATTAAATGTGGAAAATGTTAGGTAATGGAAAGAAAGATAACGCTGCCATGTTTGCTTGTTTGTCCATCCAGGAGTCCAAACCTGGAGGAAAGGTGGCAGAAGACAGTGCAATTCTCCAGCAGGCGCTGTGGGACAGAGATGAGGCCATAGAAAAGTGAGCACATACACAGTCACACTCCTCTAAAGAGCAAAATAATCGAAATGTAAGAGGGGGAAAAAAAGAGGGAAGCTGACTGTACTGCATCTATTTTTGTGGAGTGTGTCATTCTTTCTGTTCCTCTGTGCAGGAAAAAGGCGATGGAGGCCGAGCTGCTGCGGAGTAAGACGGAGATGATGACGCTGAACAACCACCTGCTGGAAGCTGCACAGAAACGTCTGGAACTGTCGCTGGAGCTCGAGGCCTGGAAGGTAAACCTGAGATGAGTTTAATGTTTAACAGAGACAACACAAGGGTGTGCTTCTATGGGCAAACACTCAACCGAGAGCTATAATCTGAGCACACTGGGCTTTACTGAGGAAAAGAGAGCTGGTGGGAAGGTGTAAACATAAGACACTCAAAGGATTGGGGGAAAGTAGGACACACGCACACACACATACTTTCGCAACCTGGTTCCGTGTTCAGCCAATAAAAACACACACCAGACTGCAATTAAAACTCTCTTGTATTGAATTCAGCACGCCATCACGTGCAGGCGTTAATGCCAGCGGCTGTTCTAGCACTTTGGCTTATGGCCCACATCTTCATCTTCCGAGCACCTGACTGCTGCAGCGTTAAACTGAAACTACACGGCATGCTCTTTAATGTTGAGAGCAGCAGCATCTGTTTCAGGTGTACCTGAAACCTCAAGTCATTTCACGTAAACTGCATGAAAGATGGAAGACTTATGTTTGCATAGTTTAGAAGAAAAAGTGTGGTTTTAATGCATCACACATCTGTGAATAATTGAAACAAAACCTCAAAACCTTACTGTCACTGTCAGTGTTCATCTCCGATGCATCTCAGGATAGGATGTGAATCTCATTTATGTGTGTTTCAGACTTTTTGTAAAATATCAAAAGCCTACCCATTTATTATATCTTTGATTTCTTTGTGTTTAGACCTTCATTAGCGCCATTTTCCTAGAATTTCTTAATTGTTTGCTTTTATTTGTGTAGTTTTAGTGATCCTTTTATCTATATGTCTTTATGCAGTCTGCTAAGTCACACAGTGGGACTCCACTGTTTATTGTGGGTTAATCCTAAGGACCATACAGTAAATGTTTTTAATGTTACAACCTTTTTACAAGATAAAGATGAACGTGGAATCAACACTGGTATAAAAATACTGTCATCCCTTAAAGCCTTTACGCACTGAACGAGCTGTTAAAAACAACAACACACACAACGAACACGTTGCGATTTTGTGAAAAATTCGTCCTCAAAAGATGCACTTTGAAAAAACAGAGGTCAACATCAGGCAATGTGGAGCTGGTCTTGATGTTTCTAAACAAGAAAAGGAAGAGCTGTGGTGCTGAAACTGGATCGCGGCTGCTTTTGTACATATTTCAGGATGTCAGTGTGGCAGTTTGAGCTTTGTTGGGAGAGTTGGGATCAAATAATTTCAGGGAGCTCATTTGCTTGGAGCTGTCTAGCTGTGTGTCTGAGGTAAAATATTCTATATAATCTATATTCCTTATTGGTGCGTGTTTTGAGGCGCACTCGTAGCCAAATCCAATGGTCTGATTGGTCAGATCTGTTTCATCCCTGTGGGAAAAACAATTGGAAAATTTAAGTTTATGACAAAAATAAGTAAATGCCACAAAACTGCCGGTGTGAATGGCTGCTTTAAGAGAAGTGTCCAAAAAATATTTTTACACACAAATTTTGCACATTCGCTGTTTAAGGAGAGATTATTGGGAAGAACTCAACATGATGTTTGGTGATTAGACTTTGATGACCCCTCATAACAGAGTATAGTGGTATCTGTGTTTTAAAAAAATGAAATAAACTTTGAATGATAGAATGATGAGAGCAGCTTGGAGAAAGATAAATGATTGGACTAGAGCGATGATGTCAGCATTGAGTTTTACAGCGTGGGAAAGAGGAAATATTGTAAAGCGTAGACTTGTAGCCAAAAACCCAGGAAAGCAGGCAGACGAGTGATTATAAACCTGTCTTATTGAACTTACGCATCACAGTAGAAGACATTTCTGCTGAATGTTGTCCCTCAAGTGACTCGTGACTTAACTTGTTACACCTGAAATCCTACTTGGAGTCGACCGTGAAGCTCTGAGGTGTTTCTGTCATAGTTCAGGCCTGCTTAGGCAACAAAATGACTGGGTTTGCATCAGAAGTTAGTGAGGGCGGTCTCTGCTTATGCAGCCACCCTTAAAAAAACCCCAAAATATTCAAATGGTCCTCAAATCACATCTTATATATATATATATATATATATATATATATATATATATATATATATATATATATGTATGTGTGTATATATATATATATATATATATATATATATATATATATATATATATATATATATATGTGTATGTGTGTGTGTATATATATATATATATATATATATGTGGAGATGTAAAAACTCATCATGATGAGTATTAGGGGCATCATCAAATTTCCATTAAACTCCAAGTAGATAGTTTGTACCTGTGGGACAAATTCAAGTGTTATTGAGTTCCTGACCAGATATGCCGTCTTTGGTTTGGTCGTCTTTGGACTCAACGCTAATACAATATTCAGATTGGTCTAATAGTCATTACGGATAAGGTAAGGTCAAGGAGCAACCATCACTAAAGCTGATGGTTGCTCAGAACAGGACCTTGGAGGAATCTAAAAAGCAATAACAGCAACTCTGGGGGTGATCCAGGGGTGGATAAAGGCCAAATTTAATGTAGGTATGTTTTTTGCTTTATTAGACAGATTCACAGTACGCATGCATTATGTGTGAGCACTTATTAGTGGGGTAATTGTGATATAAAAACATGAAAAGCCCTGAATCTGTCTCTATGGCCTTCCCTTAATACATTTCTGTACAGCCTCTTATTCAGTCAGTATACATGCATCGCTCTGAAAGCAGCTGCAGAAAAGGCATGTGTGACACAGATGTCACACTCTAATGTTATAAAACTGGGTCAATCAGCATATTTTCTCACTTTTTTCCTACCTTTGCTTAGAGACCAGTCTGTAGATGTGCTTGAATGATTCTAATATGACCACAGCTGTGAATGTCAGAGTGAACTGCCTCTATGTGTTAGCACTGTGTCACACTGGCGACTTGTCCAGTGCCTACTTTGCCTGCCACTGTTATAACAGCTGGGATAGGCTCCAGTCTCTTCATGATCCTTATACGGGTACGCAGAAGAAAATGGATGGATGTGCTGTAAAGATGTGCTGACATTGTTTTTTCCTTGACTTACCTCAGGAGGACTTTCAGCTGATCCTCCAACAGCAGGTGAAGAGTCAGCAGCAGGCAGAGCAGAACCAGAAGAAGCCCTCTCGCATGGGCCTCCTGAGGAGGACGAACAGAGCACCCATGCAGCGGCCGACCACCTTCCCTGTGGCTGGAGCCGCCACCCCCGCAAACAGCTCAAACCAAAACCCCACCTCCAAGTCTGCAGCATCTGCTGCTCCGGCTCCCAAAACGCCCCCTACCATTGGCAGAAGTAGCAACTGGAGGGACAAGCTCAGGATGGGCAAGAGCAGTCGTCAAGGAGACCAGGATTTAGCGAGAGGAAGGGAAGAAGACGATGGCTTTCAGGTCGTATCGCTCGACTGAAGTAGTGATGACTTCAAATGACTTCAAACACTCGTTCTGCTGCAAAACTCTGACGTGTAGCTCTTTAGAGTTCTTCCACAGTGAAAAACACGCTGCTTCTCGTTGTCGTTTGAGCCTCACTGCGCCGTTTGAAACTAAAAGACTGTTTTCACATTGATCTCCTTCTCTGCTCTTACTTACAGTCTTAGTTGTTTGGACAGGATGATGTGACAGCTTGTCAGGAAGGCAGCCATGCAGCCATAAACAGCTGAAACAAGTGTGATGCGAAAACGCTCCAGAGAACTGGGTCTGCATTGAATAAAGGGACATCTCTGTTACACTTCTGCAAAGAAATATAATACACATTCTATTGCATATTGCAAATTCTGTTTTAAGGAGTTTTTATAAAGTCACTGAACTTTTTCTGTGCAAGAACCATCATGTATTTTTTTAAATATCTCAACATACCTGGAGGAGATGTTTCAATATTCTTGGGAAACATATTTTGGATCTTGAATCTAGTGCAATTTATGTACGAAACATAATATGAAGACATGTACTTATTAAATACTGTTAATCTTATTCAGTTTTACAAATGCTGTTGTTGTAAATTAATTAAAATCCTATTCAGTTCTTATGCTGTATAAAAAGCACTCTTGGTGTCCAGCTTCAGTTTATTTTAAGTCCCTTTAAATAATAAACTTCATATGTGGGTTTTGCTTCAAGGCCTGAAAAGTGAATTAGCGTTTTGAACAGCAAGGGTCCACTCCTCTAGATTTTGAATCAAAAGGCTGTGACTGTAAAAATCTGAGGGACAATTAAATCTCAGCTACCTTTAATATTTCCTGATATTTCTTTGGCAGGGGTGGTGGGGGGTGGGGTGCTCTGTCACTACTTTTAAGTCTTACCAAGGAAACATGATGCTGATTTGGTAAATTATGGTCTCCTAAACTTAGAATTAATCCATTAGAAATGCACAGAAACAGGCGCCTGTTTGTGGAAGCTGCCATGTTGAATCCAGTATCTGAATGGACATTGTCATCCTGCCTAATATATGTGTCATATATGCAGTATGCCAAAAGCAGAGGAAACAAGAACTCGTAGCCATTTGCGGATGCAAATTTTAATTCATGCCTGCACCTTCAAGATATAAAACTTAATATCTATTCTTTATCTTTATCTTTCTGAGAAGAGGAACCTTTCACCAAAGAAATAAAAACATCTTAATAAAATGTTATCCTCTTCCTCCTCCTTACCGCAAGCCTCAGCTCCTGAACTGAAGTCAGGGCTCTAACACGTGAGTGTTAAAAAAATAAGCAGCGATTACCGCGTAGCATTTCCTTAACATTTTATCTTTTTATCATTGTCATCGGACAGAGAGCTTCTCTGACTCATACTAGACTCCTTTTATGAACTTTTACAGCCTCTTACAGAGTAAGTAGATGCGGACAAACCGAGGTAAACAGCATACTGACAGCCTACACTCACTACAGACGAACAACACTCAAGAGTTGTTTGTCCTACAACGGCCACTGGAGTCAGGATTTTGTGCTTGAACTGGGAGAGGTAAGAAAACAAAACTGTGCAAGCTACTGACATTTAATGGTCAGATTTTACACACCGTACCTTTAAGGAAAAACCTACATGATCTGTGATGTAGGTTTAAGTAATTGCCTTCCTTGTTATGAATTAACTGTGCTTAAACACATTTTTTGGAAAGCTGAGTTCAGGTTTACTAGCCACACCTGGGCCTGTTTACTGTCAGACCTGGTGAGTCAAGAAATCACTTAAAGGTCACAAAACAATCCAGAACATGTAAAGAACTGCAGGACTCACATGCCTCAGTTGAGGTCAGCATTCACGAGTCAGCATTAACCCCCAAAAGGTTGATTCTGTTCATCTACGTCCAGATGAACAGAATCAGGTTTTTGGGGTTTTACTTACCTGGATGATTGAGAACGCATCAAGATAAGTCAGCATTAAGAAAGAGTATGGGCAAAAAGTGCATCCATGACCAAAAAGAACGCAAAGGCTTATCTCACATTTTCCAAGAAGCATCTTAATGTTTTTGGAAAATATTCAGTGGACTGATGAGACAAAAGCTGAACTTTGTGGAAGGTCTGAGTTCCGTTACATATGACATAAAACCACACCACACCAACAATCAGACGTGATGGTGATAGTGTGGTATTGCTGCCTTAGGACCACAACAATTTGCTGTAATTGATGGAACCATGAATTCTGCTCTCTACCAGAAAGTCCTAAATGAGAATGTCCGAACATCAGGACGTGCCCTGAAGCTCAATTTGGTTATGCAGCAGTACAACGATGCGAAACACATCAGCAAGTCCACCTTTGAATGGCTCAAAAAACCTCCAAAAACCTGCAAAATGAAAGTTTTGAATTGATTCAAGTCTGGACGTGAATCAGATGTTTTGGCATCACCTTAAACTTCCATAATCGAAAACCTTCCGATTTGGCTGAATGAAAACAATTCTGCAAATAAGATTAGGCCAAAACAAAAGAAATGCAATCAAGCGGTTACAGCAAACACTTGATTGCATTTCTTGGTGCCAAGGGTGAACCTATCAGTTAGTAGGTTTTGGGGGCAATTACTTTCTTACACAGGACCAGGAAGGTTTGGTAGTTAGGCTTAACCGTTTTCCTTAGTCAGTGAAATCATCTTTTAAAAAACTGCATTTTGCATCTACTCAGATGATCTTTTCTAAAATTAAAATTTGTTTAATGATCTGTAACACGTACCCTATTTTTCGGACCATACAGTGTACCACATTATAAGGCGTACTGTCGATGAACGGGTCTGTTTTCATACATAAGGCACATTAAGCAAAACAAAACAGTCAGATAAGTCAAACTTTACTCATTTTTCTTGCTTCCTCCACTTCTGTACCATTGATTCATTAATGTTGAATTCTCTCGCAGCTGCTCTATTCCCATGTTGTTGCAGTATAATAATGACTCATATTGTGGATGGATTATCTCAGTTGTTCTCCTGACTAAAGTTTGGTCCGTTTACAGCATCCTGCCATGCGATTGCATTTGTCCCTAACCATCGGGAACCCTCATGTTAACCTTTATCGAGTGAAAAAAACTTAGCGTTCATCCTTCAGCTTCACTGTGCTAATATTATGCTAACATAGTTGTGTCACTAGCGTTCACGTAGCGTAGCACATCATCATATACCAGCTAGCCCAACTTCAGTAACCCTACAAACGTCACTGCTGTTTAGTTTTCTGTCTTCATTTATGTTGGAAGTGATAGCAGAGCTGTACGTTTTAATTTTTTCAGAAATCTCTCACTCAGGACATGCTGTCATGTTTAGGTGGAAACTAGTGAGCTAACTGCCTGCTAACTTCTAACTCTGTTAAATTTAATAAATTCTATTTTCATGGATGCCTGGATGTTAAACTTAATTCTTACGTTTAGTAAAGCAGCAACATTATTAAACATTTTATTAAAAATACTTATTAAAAATATTAAAAATGAAGGAATTTAGACAGTTTTTAACTCTCAGTGATGCCGCAGTGTTCGTTTAACTTTGGGACCTGAAGCAGACGGAGTTTTGGACCTGGATTACTCCGCGCCTTATGGTATGGAAAATATGGTAAGTGTGACAAGAATTGGGAAGGGGACAAATACTGTTTCACAGCGCTGTATGAACATTTACTTCCCCTTGATTTCTCAGTGAAGTTATTTTCAAGTTGCAAAACGCCAAGACAGCAACAGTGAACTGGCTCAGCTTTGAGGCTCGACACAAATCTTTGAGCGACATCCATCATTTACAGTCTATACTTCTGTTCACAGTCAGCATGTTTGCTTTTTGCAATATGAAAAAGAAAGAAAAATGACCAACTGTTTTTTTTTTCTGGTCATTTTATTGTATAATATATTTTCAACAATATATATTCCACATATATATGCATCTTCCACACATTTAAAATTTATATACATATATGTCATTATTTAGAATGAATGCCATCATAATGGCAACATATTCAACAAACAGGGATGTATATAGCACAGAGAAGGCATGCTCAAAGTGAAACTCTACACAATCCTGAACAGATGGTTACAGTCTTCAAACAACTCGTAATGTTACTGAATAACTTGACAATATTTTTTTATACTGTTGCTGATGGAGAGCTCTGCTTTGTCATCCACTCATCCCACTGCAACAGTCCAGAAGCTTAAGCAAGATCTGCATTTAAGTGGAAGTGCTAACCAACTATTAATATTGTGCAACAAGACAAAATCTGTCTTGTGGGTTAAAAGAGGAAGAAAGGGTGAGTCTTTACTAGCTGGAGCTTCACAAAAAAAACAACTAACTACTTAAGAAGAGTTTCACTCAACTTAATTCTGACCATTTAAACCTTTTTAGACGCCCGTAATGACAATAAAAGAACATAAAACATTGACTCTGGTAAACATCTAAGTGCTTGAACTTTTCCTTGTGAGAAAATTCACACAGAACTGGCAACCCAGCTGCCAATCTAAACTCTACTAGATTATTATTGAAGAATAAAAGTTGTTTTTTCTTAATAAAGTTTTACAGAAATGTAAAAGGAGCTCTGGATAAAAGAGGCACATATACAAATTAACAACACCCTGCTTATTCACACAATGGCAGTTTCACTACTATTACGATCACATAACAAGGTACAGTTGTACCTCGTTGCAGCATATATTTGTGAGATACCCATACGCGCCTTATTTGTAGAGATAAATGAGATACAGACTGGTAAAACATTGTTTCATCAAAACACTATTTGGACTGACCACATACAAAGACACGACGACGTTACCGATGCTTATCCCCAGACAGACAAAACAATAGCATAAGTGTGTAATAAGTAGTATATCCAGTTATAACCTGAGACACTCAGGAAACAGTGCGATAATACTGTATGTGTGGTTTCTGCTCACCTTTCATAGATGCATGAGTTGGCCTAAAAAACACAACCATCGCTCTCCGTGACCTTGAGTTTTGCAAAATGCAACTGACCTGTAAATCCTCGTGTCCGACACACAGCAGATACACAAACAAAGAGATGCGTTCTGCACCAAAAGCTGAATATATCACTATTATCAACAGTAAAATAAATTCCTATGACAAACCAACTGACCACATAAATCCTGTACCATGTCCTCTGCGCCAAGCTCGAACTTCCTGATACCTTTTTTGCTTAACACATTCATCACTTCTAAGATTTACAGTATTTGTTTCATTGCAGTGCTGTCACGACTTTCTACACTTCAGCGGTCCCAGATTGTCCTCGGCCTAAAGCCACTGGAAACAAACGAAGCACTGTGCAAATGAGAATTTCTTTGGATTAGTATACCGCCTCCAAAAACTGCCCCATTATGTTAAACTGGAGATTCTTTTGTTTCTATTATCTAAAAATCAACAAAAAAACAAACACACATCTAGAAACCAGCCAATCTAATAACACTACTTGTCTGGCAGAGAGGCTAAACAAAATAAAAGTTTACCTACAGTACATTACACTAAGTGCTATATTGTTAAAAGGTATGATCTGACTGTTGTATAAGGGTGAGTTTGGTCCAGTGTTGGCAAATACAAGCATCGTTAATAGTTACACTTGCTCCTGCTGAAGCTGCTGATTCGGCACCCTCAGTTTTTGATGGGCGGACGCTCACGGTGTTGAGCAAAAAAAAGTTCAGACCCGTACGCTGGAGGCAGCTAGGATTGAAGGAAGGAGATGATGGAGCTGATGAAATCTAAGGGTTTGTCTGCGTGAATCCAGTGGCTGGCATCTGGGATGTACTGGATATCTGCGTTGGGGAACAGCCTCTGGATTTCTGGGTAATCGTCAGAGCTGGATCAGGAGTGAACACAAGGAGGAGGAGGAAGAGGAGGGTGTTATAAGGAAGACAGGCGGTGGTAAAAGTCATGAATATGCAACTGAAAAAGTGCTAAAGGAATATAAATGAAACCTGTTAATCACTGGTATTTGGGTTCGTGTTTTGGGGTTATATATTGTTAAATGGTATGTTTATTTTACACTATACAGTCTTTTTATTTCATGTATATTTACATATATAATACATATATAAATATATATAAGAATTTATATCAGTCACAATGGATTTCTAAATCCTGCTCGTAGAGGGTAGACCTCTCTTTGGTTTTAGAAATATTATAATTCATCATGGCATAGACTCAACAAGTGCTTGAAACTTTAAGTATAGTACAGTGAACTCACTGCCATGTTCAAGAAACCTGTGTCAGAGCTTTGTGACATGATGCATTATCCTGCTGGAAGCAGCCATCAGAACATGGATACATTGTGCTTATATGACCGTGGACAGCAACAATACTCTGGTGGGCTGTGACATGTACAAGAAATAATCCCCCACACCATTACACCACCGGCAACCAGACAGAATGGATCCATGCTTTCATGTTGTTACGCCAAATTCTGGACCTACCATCCGAATGTCAGACCAGGCAACGTTTTTTCAAATCATCTGTTGCCCAATTTTGGTGAGCCTGTGTGAATTACAGCCTATCTGCTATAAAGTTTGATATGTTAAACAATACGAGATGTTCTTCTGCACAACTTAGTTGTAAAAACTGGTTGTTTGAGTTACCGTTGCCTTACTATCAGCTCAAAGCAGTCTAGCCATTCTCCTCTGTATATAAAAGGACAGTCTTAATATATTTGAATATTTTTTGGTGTGATGTGCTTACTTCTAAGCTAAAGTCTTTCTGCTGCTCGCTTCACACAGCAGATGGATCCACATTTAGATTTTTTTTTCATTCTGGATGCCTTTCCTGAAGCAAACCCTCTCAGGGATAATCATGTGTTATTTTATTTGTCTTATATCCATTACTGTGCCTTCTTCTGTCTGAATAATTACGACAACATTTTGCATTCCAGTTGTTTAAACCTGAGTTCATTAGTATTTTCTTGAGCCACACATGTGCTCACAGCCAGTGGCTTTCAAGTTCACTTACCTGTTACAGATTATGTATGTTAGCTAGTATAGCCAAAGTCCTTTTAATACTAAGTCTCATCACTCTGCAGTCACTCTCAGGCACTTACTTTGAAGTAATATCTGAATTTAATGGTCATCTGTACATTAAAAACTGCATTTACAACATTAGAATTAATAGTTAAACTGGATAAAAAAACAATAAAAATTATAAAAGCTCTCTTCTCTCTGGAAGTTGTATTTCTGCAAACGTCTTTGCTGTTGCAGAAAGTTCAACGTCTCTTATGTCTCATGTACAGCTTAAGACTAAAGGAGATATAATAAACAGAAACACTCAACAGAGCAGGAGAAAAGAAAAAAACATTCTGTTATTCAGTCTGTGGACTCTTGTTGTGATCATTGAGAGATTAATCCAGCATATAATTGATGTCGCATTACCTTTACACACAGTGCAAAACTGTTAAAGTTTAGGTATTTACAATAAGCTCAAGGTAACCTCTATCATTTTTAATTGGATTGTTTACATTTTTGTAATCAGAGAAACTGACTAAATGTTCAGTCCAAGCATCCCAGAATGATTTCGTGTCCACTTGCATTTTTTTGGTTAAATATTTTCCTATTTTCATAAATATATAAAATCTAAATACTTTAGCTTTAAATGTTATAATATGAACCTTTTTCAGGAAATATTTTACCTGTTCAAAAAAAGTTCCCAATCTGTGTTTTATACCTGATATAAGCAGAGCTAGCTCCACCCAAAAACAGAGTAGGTCCCTCATAGCCGGTGTCAAAGTTGGGGAAACTCATGATGTCATCAAGGTGCGCTGAGATGGCCTCCAAGTTGACTCTCCAGGCGTAGTGTCCGTTCTGCTCCACCAGGTTAGTGAGAAGGAACTGACGCACTGAATGTTCCTGCGGAAGGAAACAGCAGTTTATTGAATAACGAGCTTAACTGTTAACTGCATAAACACCTTTTTTGCGAAGGGGCTGGTAAATAGTGAATCTACATAGATTTATTGAAATATATTAACATTTTACAGATGTAAATTATAAGTTTATAGTTTTATGGAAAAGAGCTTTCCTCTTTTACTTTACTCACATTCCTCACTAACATCCTTCTCAGATGTGACAGGAAACTTTTCTTAAGAAGAAAAGCTCTTAAAAACCTTCTGGAGCCTTCTTGCTCAACATTAACACAAACAAAGACTTAGGCCTGCCTCTGTGACTAGAACACAGTATACTGGTCTTATGTCATCATAATCAATGCCATTATTGTGTCTCTCCAAGACTCTAAAATGGTAAGTGGCTTTGTTATGGAACAATGCTGACCTCAAGTGGTCCAGCAGATCAGCTATTACAGATTTAATATCTATACAAAAACCCTTAACAAAACAGATAAATGACACTTCTGACAAACTAACAATCGTTTTTGGGGAAACGGTTGGTTTTATTGGTTTATTTATTTAAAAAAATGAGTGGTATCATATCAAAAAGCACTCACAATGAAGATAATTACCTACGACTAGTCTAGGTGGGAAAAACAAACAAAACATTTAGTAAATTAAATAAAATAATAACACAGACTTAGAAAAAAACATCTCTGAATACTAACATAATAATAGAAATGCAATACCATTTAATAACAACAATATAAGAAATTAAATGATAGAAGTGTAATGGACGATCCTGACCTTCACTAAACTGCGCAGTTGATCCTCAGCCATCCGCCTTGCAGTGGAACGAGGGATGTCTGTGGAGATCTTCATCTCCTGCATTGCTTGGATGTAATACCGGAAGTTGGTCCGTGTGCTGCTTTGAGCAGGACTGATGTCAACGACCACCAGCCTCTCCACTAAAGCAGGCTACAGAGACAGACAGACTGAGGTAAACAAGCAGGACAATGGAAGTAAAAAATGCCACTGTGGGAAAACCAGTAAGAAAATGGAAATTGCTAGGACAGGAGGATTATTAAGTTCATAGTTCATAGGAATGTACAGTGAAAAAGGTCAGGTGACATCCAGCGAGGGAATTGTACTATCATGATAAATTCATGGTGACATTTTGTGACCGCTGACCTGCGTCAGAGCAGTTGTCATGGCCGTTTTCCCACCCATGCTGTGGCCGATCAGGATGCACTTGTCGATACGGAGCTGGGCGAGGAGGTGGTTCAAATCATTCGCCATCGCCTCGTAGGTCAGCACGGGGTTGTGAGGGCTGTTGCCGTGGTTACGGGCATCTACTGTCAGCACCTAACTGGACAAAGGACAGTTAGGACACTTGGACTGGAGAAGAGGAGGCGAGAGAGCGGACACGCAGAATCGGCTCTTATGTCAGCTGTGTCTGTCTTGGGCCCAGCACGAACAAAGAATGTGTTGTGAACACGAGTTTCATCAAGGAAACACATGAGAGATTATCTGTCAGGGCAATTTCGCAACAGCACAGACTGCTGGGGAAATGTATCAAATTACACACAACACACTGTCAACTGTACGTTCCCACACCTGCTTTTGTATGAAGACTATTAACAGGGTGCTTAAAGTGAACACATAACTGGGAATGTTTTTGATGTAAAAACTGACAGGTCTGTTGTCTTCATCACTGCATTACCTTTCTGCCTGTGCGCTGCACCAAGGACTTCGCTATTGAGTGGAAGTTAGATTTACTGCCAAAGAGGCCGTGCAGAAACACCAGGGGAGTGCTCTCTCCCTTCCCATCGAAGACGTCGTAGGTCAAGTTGACAGGACTGAGGAGGCTGGGAAAGAAAAAAACATTCATGTTTATTAGAAAGAACCTCTATGGTTCCAGCTGTGCTAAGATTTGTGTTACTACTTAGGCAGGAACTGCAATAAATCCAACAAATAAAACTCTTATTCAACTTTTAAGGAGTAGAAATGCTTAAAGTCACTTACAGGGC
This sequence comes from Perissodus microlepis, assembly GCF_051167445.1. Taxonomy (NCBI): domain Eukaryota; kingdom Metazoa; phylum Chordata; class Actinopteri; order Cichliformes; family Cichlidae; genus Perissodus; species Perissodus microlepis. The sequence goes on along the minus strand of NC_140470.1, from coordinate 19,039,202 downwards.
ATTTTTCTTCTCTAATATTAAATCCCATTCAAACTGCCCTGTTAAAATATTTTTTTTGATGGGAATTATTTTCCTGTCACCTACTGGTACAACACAGGCAACCACACACATGTACAAATAAATTTAATACATTTACTCTTACATGCAAACATAGGATATCAATGTTAAACGTGTTCTTATTTATTTCACTGTGACTTTAAATTGTTGTCATTACAATGTTAATAAGGGGAAGATGACCAATTACATGACAACATGTACAAAGAGTTAATAGATTAAAACACTGACAGAAAACTGTGAGAAAAATAATACATTCAGGTTTTAATTGGACAATAAGACAAGGTGTTTGTGAGTTATTCCATCACTGACTCATCCTGTGGTTGTTTGCTTGATTATTCATTTATTCAGTCTATAAAACATGAAAACGACACACTTTAAAGCCCCTCAGTGCCAGGCGACAGCTTTAATACATTTATTTCGTTAAACAGGAAGTCATCGTCCAGAGATAATCCATTCACAACGACATAAATCAAAGATAGGCACTAAACGTTTTAAGTCGACGAGCTGGAAACAGCAAATATTTGTCATGCTTGCTAGGAAAATATCACACAGTTAAAGCTAATTAAGCTGAGGTTTTCAATGTGTTTTTATTTATTTTTATATTGAAAATATATCTGAAATGGAAATTTACCATATCTGCAGGCAGCTGCCTGTTTACCGGGCACACCTTGCTTAAATAATAATAAACCTCTTAGTACCTCTCAATATTCATATAATATTAAAGTAATTAAGGTAAAATCATTTGTATGTATGTAAATAAGTAACAAAACAAAGGTAAGATTAAGGGCTTATTACAACAACGTTAGCATTTATTTTAATCAGGCTTAGCATGACTGCTAAACTGCTGGCAATTCAGAAGGTATGTAGCATATAATAATCGAACTAGATAACAGCAAAGACTGTTTTATTTATCCCGACAATATAAAATATAAAATAATAAAAGCTCAGATCTAAAATCCTGTTTGAGGTTGTGATGATAGTTGAGCTGCCCGTTATCCATGCAGCTAACATCTGAATGTCATTTACGTAAAACTGTGAAAGTAACGTTTAAAGACAAAAATTATATGACATGGCCAGAGATTCCTTTGGTTATATAACGGTTTTAAACAGTTTTTATTTTATAGCAGAAACACCGGGCTGTCATATCTACCCAGAACCATGTCACAGACGTGACAGGCAGAGGGCATCTGTTAGCCGGGAAAGCTAGCACGGATACCTGGATGAGCTGGCTGACCGGACCGCGGGAGCCACCCCGCTAACATCCTGCTGTCCGGGGAATAAACGACACAGAGGCCGGCCGCTCAGCAGTCCTCTCTGAAGCAGGCGACACAAAGCACTCATGGCAGCATATGCTCCGTTACCAGGTAGTCGAAAAACAGCATGTGCGTCTCCACACGGCCACAGTGACAGCTGATGAGCGGGCATGCACAGAGCGGCCGGAGGTTGAAACTACAGGGAGAGGGCCTGGCTGTGCTGTGCGTAATGACGTAGGACGTAGCGGTTCTTTCCCCTGAAATTAGACTATCAGGTTATCAGCATGAGAAGCGCTATTTAGTTACTTTTCACATTCTACCATGTACAGTATTTTCGGGGGGTCTGTTTCGACCCAGGTCGAAAAGTAGGTACATATATACCTACAGGTGACTGTATGTATATACAATGCTTAACAAATGTACTAAACCATCTGAAAATCAAAAATTATATTGTTATTTATCAGGCAAATAAACCGATTTCACTTTTTTTTTTTTTTACACAAATTTCAGCCCACTGAACTTCTGACTTCTGAGAAGTCAGACAATAATCAAGTGTCCTAAAATATTTTTTCACGTTCAGGAATCCGATAAAATAATCTAAATACAAGAATAATGGGCTTTACTTTTTTTTCCCAGATTTGTTTTTGTAAAACAGTACGTTGGAAAGTTTCTGGAACAAACATTATATTTCAGAATTAAATGGAAAATCCATCCATCCATCCTCTTCCGCTTGTCTGGGGCCAGGTCGCGGGGGCAGCAGCCTAAGCAGAGAAGCCCAGACCTCCCTCTCCCCAGCCATCTCCTCTAGTGTGTCCTGGGTCTGCCCCGGGGCCTCCTCCTGGTGGGACATGCCCGGAACACCTCACCCACGAGGCGCCAGGGGGCATCCTTGTCAGATGCCCGAACCACCTCAACTGGCTCCTTTCGATGTAGAGGAGCAGCATCTCTATTCTGAGCCCCTCTGGCTAAGCTTCTCATCCTATCTCTAAGGGAGATGCCAGCCACACTTCGGAGGAAGCCCATTTCTGCCACTTGTATCCGCAGTCTCGTTCTTTCAGTCACTCTCCACAGCCCATGACCATAGGAGAGGGTAAGGACATAGATCGACTGGTAAATTGAGAGCTTCGCTTTTACACTCAACTCTCTCTTCACCACAACAGGTTGACCAGAAATAAAATTGAAAAAACATTAAATTACAGAAAAGCAAACCACTAATGCAACAATCGACACACATATACACACATTGCGTCGTTAAGCCACTAGGTGACGCCAGAGTTCATACTTTGGGCTACAGTGGCTCATCGCCAACTTAATGATTTTCTTGAAGAATTGCTTAAAATCCAATCTGTGAGTGCAAATCCTTTAGTAACTCAACAAGTCATTGTTGAGTTACATTGTCTTAGGAGGAACATTTACTGAAGACAAGTAAATCTGTAGAGATCAAAGAGGTGACTTTCTTGTTTGTGGACATGTCTCTCAGCAGACTGCTCCAACATCATGTGTGACTTTATATTGTTGTGATAGTCAATGAAATGGATCGTAAGGATGTTTTCGCCAGAGCCAAAAAAGCAGTTTGTGGGTTTTTTAGTTCTGAAAGTTATTGGATCTTTGGTTTGGGTCTTTGATTTGTGTCATATTGTCTTTGTCGTGTCCTTCTTTCTCAATCTGGTTTAGTTTTTCATTAGTGAAGTTAGGTTTTGTCTTTATGTGTCTACATCATGTTCAGGAACACAAAAACAAACCACGAGAGCTCTTAGAGCCTGGCTGCATCTATAAACATTGATTGCTATGGGAGCTGTGTCTTGTGGGATAAAGCATGCCGCCAGCTGTCGCCATAGTGATGGTGTGAGAGCGAGGCCCTGGGAGAGCATGTGGTGCACCCTGAGGGAGAGAAGAAAAGGGAAGTGGCAGACGTGCATCTTTTCACCATTGTCATGACACTGTGTTTTCACCCAGAAAAAATGGAAAACAACCAAACTTAGGGTAATAATTACTAAATGAATAGTTAAAGCATTTTCCTTTATTCTCAACTTCTTTCTTCATAGTTCCTGCACATAAACACATAAAGGTTATATAACTAGTGACATTTCTTTGTTCTACTTTTTCAGCTGTCACAGAAACGATGAAATGGAAACATTCAGTCTTGTGATGGAAGTAAATGTAAGAGTACTTCCCTACTTTGATAACCAAATGAATGATTTTAATCTTCGACAAGCATGTCACTTCACTTCCCACATGGCACAATGTGTTTTCTATTTTCCGATCCCGGAGCAGAAAACATAAAGAACTAATGTTCTAAAGAGTTATTAGTTGAAACAATAGTTCTCTTACTGCTTAAATTGTGATATTACATTCGGCAAGTGTTTTATTGACAAAAAAGTAATAAAATAGAAATAGTTGAACATTTAGCTCCTGGAAGACTTTTTAGCTGGTTTCCATAAGCTGAATTTCATCAAACGCATCAGTGAGGTGTGCTGTCTAGGTCACAGAGCAACCTTTAAAATGTTTAAAATTGCAGGATGGGGCTTTAGCGCAGGGAAACAAACCTGCTAAGAATTTCTGTGACACGTTGCTGATGTGAAGCAACCTATAATGTCTTTTTTGGAACTTAATGTTACACTTAACGCCAAACAAATCTGTCAGGAACCCAAATGCAGGACACAAAACAGATAGGAGTTGACTCAAAAGCTGTTGAAGCAGTCCAAGAAATTCAAAGTCCAAAAAGTAAAAGGCAAACTGACTCATGAGCAAACAAAGAACATAAAGTGCAAGTTTACAAAAACTGAGGCAAGGTGGACGACAGCACATACAAGATGAGATCATAAGAGGGCAGTGCAGTGAACTATCTGGCCTGTAAGAAAATGGATAGATGGACATACTAAGAGCTATTTCGAAGAATCGGGAACAGGTTTGTATTGAGAAACTGGAGAAACTATAAACAAGAAATATGAAAAGACAAGTGAGCACAAAAATAAGAGAGGAAGCGATTGACTAAAAGCAGAGACAAATGCATGTAAACTTGACATAGATAAGATACAAGGTGGAAGGGTATGAAAACAAGACAAGAGATTACAAAAAATCAACACTAACAAAAAGCCATGAAATAAGTTGCTATTTTAGTCTTTTACTACAATGATTCACAGGATGCATGACAAATATAAAAGGTTTATTAACTCCCAAAGTCATAAAAGTTAAAATCCAGATAAGGGAACTATCTTGATGGCTTTGGAGAGGAAAGGAACGCTAATATATAACATCCGGACAATCACTCATTGCTGTCAACATCTAGGATCAACGTCTCCCTCATTCGAGCAGCAAAACATTCAATAGACAGCAAAAGCTCAACTAGAACATTTGATAAGGGTGGGGACTTGGGTCAAGAGCTTGCCTTCATCTCTGGGACACAATTATATATGCAGATTATACTTTATCTGCTTCATGCAACTTTACATTCCATCTAATAAGAGGTTAAAGAAATCAGCGATAACCTGAGCCTGTGTTTCCTAGAGTGTGTTTGAGTTGGACCTTATGATTATTGTTCTGTTTGTAAGAAATTAACTACCTGTCAGTTTCATGTGTCTCTGCTGTAAAGGGAACCTGACATTCAATTATGTAAGCAGTGGTATTAGCTGACGGAAAAAACAATGGCACATCCTCTTTGTATTTGTTGTCACAATATTGAATGACTCCATCTTCTGTTTGTTTGCCCTGTCATACTTCTCTATTTCTTATTTCTCATTTTTTTTATACATTAAATCTTTAGAGTATATAAAATAGGTTTAGGTATTATCTTAAAAAAGAAACAAACCTACATGTGAAAAACAACAACTTTCAATCCACTTGTTTTTAAAGCTTTCTTTACGTGTGGAAATAGATGGATAAATAGATAAATAGATAGAATAGAAAAAAGTGTAAAGGTCTGGATTTAGCATCATAGGCTATGTGGGATTTTTTGATGCCTGAAGTCACCATATGTGTATGCAAGGATGGTCATAAGGCATCAGCCAGCACAGCGCCCTATGATATCTCTGAGTGAAAAAAAGACTGAATGAGAAGTGGAAGCTGTGGACTGCTTTCCACAGACACTAACACCTGCCAATTTGTGCTAGTTAACATACAAATAAAATAGCATGATTTCATTCACCAAAATTAGAAAAAGAAACTATGGATGGGGTGTTACTTAAATTATTTACAGAATCCATATATAAATCACATAAGCCACATTATAGTCCACAGATTGCATTTAAAACGGTCTAAAAAGTGACAACCTGTCAGATTCAATTGAGTGATTAGATCTAACAAAATTGAAGCGCAGCAGACCTCTGTTCTTACAAAGTTGTGTCAGAGGTAAGAGTGGTTTGAGAACAGTTCTGCATTGTTGAATTTTGAGTGCCAACATGGGGTTCTGTGCCATGTAGATAGATGAAGGGGGCAAACATCCAGACCACAAATATTGCCGAACTTTAAGCCCTAATATAGAGCAAATGAAAGAGATTTCACACGATTAGCATGCACTAATTCTGATGAGATGCTTCTACTTGCCTAATAAATGACATTCTTACATTGATTGTTATCAGATAATTAGTGAAACATCTTTGGGGAAAAAACGACAATTCTCTGACACAAGGGATTGTAGTCTGTGTAAAGCAGTCAATAAGAATAAGCATTCATTCATAAGAGCTGAAAATATAAGGTAAACTGGTCTTAATCACAGTCAGATGTTTTCTTTTTTAAGCCTGGATTTTGATACTGAAATTGGAATGTTGATTTATTATCTTGTTTTATCAAAAAAAAAAAAAAAAGATTACCACTTATTAGCAGAATTGTTGCAGATATTTTTTCTCCTCTTTTCTCCTTCTTCTTTTTTCTTCTGAAAAATCCAGTTATTGACCCAGCTCATATCCTTTAAGATTAATGGACCAGTATAAAGAACACGTGTGTGGCTTGTGAGTAAAAACTGGAGAACTGTTAACTGTTAAAGTACGTTTGTTCCTTTTATTTCAGATGTAGAATGTGTAAAAACTATGTAACATGACTTAGTGATTCAAAGATGTGATGCTCAAAAATGACCCTCCAGCATTTACTGACGCTGAACGAAAGAAAAACAATATGTGAAATTAAAATGCAAAGAAACGCTGAAATTGCACTGATTGCACTGAAACTTTATTTTGTGTATTCTTTCAAGCTACACAGAGTGAACAGCCACTGCTAATCACAGTGTTCTACTTTAAATAAAAATACAGTTTAAAAGTTAAAACCAGGCTTACGCCAATATCCTACTGTGTAAAGGTCACAGGCCAGGTGCCTGTGTTTTATTCTCTCTTTCTTTTCCTCTCTGAACCCTGCCACACCCAAGTGTTACAAAGGTCTCCCAATAAACCAAAAGAGTTCCAACACAGCTGCTGGCTAAACAAAGTAACCGAATGGAAGCCAAACCTGATCTTCAGCCATCGTTTGCTTTAGTGACACATGCTTTGTGATATCTATCTATCTATCTATCTATCTATCTATCTATCTATCTATCTATCTATCTATCTATCTATCTATCTATCTACATATGTATATACATATATACACATGTATATACATATATACACATGTATATACATATGTATATATGTATATATATATATACATGTGTATATACACATGTATATATGTGTATATATATACGATATATATACGATGCTTGTTGCCTCCTGGGAACACGAGGCGGGTCTGGGCCCGCGCTGGAGAGACGGCGCAGTGGCAGGATGGCTGCTGTGTTGCCTGGGATTACTCCTCATCCCCTACCCAACCCTGTTGCTGGTCACGTGCTCTATAATGTTGTACTGTGGACATTTATGTGCTTTCTGTGCAGAGGAGTTTTTTTTTGTTTCCTGTTCTCATGCTGTCCTCCTATAGCCCAGCATGAGTAGAGGTCTCTTTTTTTCCTCTTGTACTTTCCCATTGTAGTGTACATTTCAGTGGTTTTTCTGTAATGCAACCGTTCTCTGACTTGTATCCCCATGTGATGTCTGTGTTGTGTGTGTAAGGTCGGGGGGCGGGTTCATTCCACTGCAGGGCAACCTGCCACTGCATGTGGCAAATAAAATTTGAACTTGAACTTGAACTTGAGCGGGGCACAGAAAGGGATGGGCAAGAATACCAGAGGCGCAAAACACCAGCTACTGGCAGACCAAGCAGTCAGCCGAGACTGCAGGACCAGACTGACCAACCTGTGCACTGCCTGGATTGATTACAAGAAGGCCTATGACTCAATGCCCCACACCTGGATCCTGGAATGCCTAGAACTATATAAGATCAACAGGACCCTGAGAGCCTTCATCAGAAACTCAATGGGGATGTGGCGGACAACACTGGAGGCCAACCTCAAGCCCATAGCACAAGTCACCATAAAGTGCGGGATCTACCAAGGAGATGCTCTGTCCCCACTGCTGTTCTGCATAGGCCTTAACCCCCTCAGTGAGATAGTTGACAAGACTGGCTACGGATACCGACTACGGAATGGAGCAGTTGTCAGCCACATCCTGTACATGGATGACATCAAGCTGTATGCCAAGAGTGAACGAGACATCGATTCACTGATCCACACCACCAGGATATACAGCAATGACATCGGAATGTCATTCAGGCTGGAGAAGTGTAGTCGGATGGTAACAAAGAGAGGGAAGGTAGTCAGAACGGAGGGGATCAAACTACCAGAAGGCAACATTGCAGACATAGAGGACAGTTACAAGTACCTGGGGATCCCACAGGCGAATGGGAACCATGAAGTGGCCGCTAGGAAAGCTGCAACCACCAAGTACCTGCAGAGGGTCAGGCAAGTCCTGAGGAGTCAGCTGAACGGTAAGAACAAGATCCGGGCTATCAACACCTACGCCCTGCCCGTGATCAAGTACCCTGCTGGGGTAATAGGCTGGCCAAAGGAGGAGATAGAAGCCACTGACATCAAGACAAGAAAGCTCCTTACCATGCATGGAGGGTTTCACCCCAAGTCCAGCACCCTGAGGCTGTATGCTAAGCGGAAAGAAGGGGGCCAGGGACTGGTGAGTGTCAGCACCACAGTCCAGGATGAGACAAGGAACATCCATGAATACATCACGAAGATGGCCCCAACTGACAGCGTGCTCAGTGAATACCTCAGGCAGCAGAAACCCAAGAAAGTGGGGGAAGGCGAGGAACCATCATGGAAGGACAGGGCCCTGCACGGTATGTACCACTGGCAGATAGAGAAGGTGGCTGATATTCAGAAATCCTACCAGTGGCTGGACAAAGCTGGACTGAAAGACAGCACAGAGGCACTAATCATGGCAACACAGGAACAAGTACTAAGCACAAGATCCATTGAGGCTGGGGTCTATCACACCAGGCAAGACCCCAGGTGCAGGCTGTGTAAAGATGCTCCAGAGACAATGCAGCACATAACAGCAGGGTGTAAGATGCTAGCAGGCAAGGCATACATGGAACGCCATAACCAAGTGGCCGGCATAGTGTACAGAAACATCTGTGCCGAGTATAACCTGGAAGTCCCGGGGTCAAAATGGGAGATGCCCCCAAGGGTGATGGAGAATGACCGAGCTAAGACAGACAGACAAAATGGTGGTGGCTAACCAACCGGACATAGTGGTGCTAGACAAACATGAGAAGACGGCCGTAGTGATCGATGTAGCGGTTCCGAATGACAGCAACATCAGGAAGAAGGAACACGAGAAGCTCGAGAAATACCAAGGACTCAGAGAAGAGCTCGAGAAGATGTGGAGGGTGAAGGTGATGGTGGTCCCAGTGGTAATCAGAGCACTAGGTGCAGTGACTCCCAAGCTAGGCGAGTGGCTCCAGCAGATCCCGGGAACAACATCGGAGATCTCTGTCCAGAAGAGCGCAGTCCTAGGAACAGCTAAGATACTGCGCAGGACCCTCAAGCTCCCAGGCCTCTGGTAGAGGACCCGAGCTTGAAGGATTGACCGCCCACAGGGGCGAGTGGGGAATTTTTTTTTTTATATATATATACACATATGTATATATATATATTTTTTTTTAAATAAAGGAGTCAAGGTTGTTGCTTTAGCTAAGAAGAATTTTATTAAAACTATTATTATTAGCAGTAGTATTACTATTATTTTGTTAATTTTCAACACATTTGAATTTACAATGGCAATATAGAGCAGCAAATTAAGCATAGACACATATTTGAACAATTTCACTCACTTAAGAAATGAAGAAATGATAAACTTATTTTTAAAACACACACACACACACAGACACACACACACACACGCACACACACACACACACGCACACACACACACACACACACACACACACACACACACACACACACACACACACACACGAACTGCACAAACCAACCAAGCAAATACACAAAGAAAACCAACCAGTATCTGTGAAATACAAACACATATGTACTTTGCAAACTGCTGTGGTGTTACAAACATAAATATACTTTAAAGAGGATCTTGGTTACATACTTTTTAAAAGGGTCTAGACATGGGATCTTTGGAGCATCACGCACACATAAATATACACTAAAGAGGTCCTTGGTTATTTGCTTAACAAAAAATGGACCAAACATGGGTTATAATCTATTCAAAAACTTTAAAAAATCATTGAGAAAAATTTGTGACTAACGCTCATTGTCAACTTCCAGAAAATAAAAAAATAAAAGAAAGGAGCATAGTGTAGAACATATTTGAATATTTGAACATTTTGAAATAAATTTTAAACACATGAATATACAGACATTTGAAATAAAGTTATCCTCACATGAAAAACTCTTTTCTATGTGCACACACAGTGAAACTGTGAAAAGGAAGACAAAGTTTCACCTGGGGCAGTATTGGATCTATCTGTAGTTTCAGTCTCAGCAGAAACTCTCTTAAGCAAATATTACAGGTCATGCAAAACACACGCACACACGAACACACTGAACAATCACACCAACCAAATGCATGTAAAATGAGAGCTGACTCTTCCTGGTCATTGTCAGTGAAATGACAGATCACATTTTAACAGCAGGTTTCAGTGAAACACAACACCATGCAACCAGCCAAGAGCTAATAAGAGGACGACACACAGGTGTTTTCAAATTCACATAATGCCAAGAATTTAGTAGAAATATTTTCCCAGTTAAAAATCTTAAAAGAATAAAGTTATTTGTTTAAGCTCCCAGGTTCAAGCACTGAAAAATCTAAGTCTATTTTTTTAAGCAAAACAAAAGGATGTGAATAAACATATCAGCTAAAAGCAAAGCAAAAGATTAATATTTCTACAGCATCTTCATCTCGGAGTCTTTCAGTCGGATTCACGCTGTGGTTTCCGGTAAAAAAAAGTAACACGCATACAGACAAAAACTCACGCACAAAAATCATTTTTCTTTCATCCTTCAGCATTAATTCAGACGTAGTCTTTCTTGTCATATCCTCCACCTGCACTAATGCTGCGTGGGGCCGAGTACCCCATCCTGGGTGGCAGATATTTCTTTTCTTTCGGTGGGCAGCTAGTGCACAACATTGCCCCTCCGATCAGGAACACTCCGGCTGCAGCCCAGCCTATGTAGAGCGACGCCCCTATCTCCCTCCTTTGAGCGCTGATCACAAGAGGGTTGTAAAAATCAGTGATGATAACTTGGGCAGTCCAAGAAACAGGGATGAGAACCAAGAGGCCACTGAGGATGAAGAAGACTCCAGCAATGATCATCACTTTGGCTTTGCTTCCTTCCTCTTCAATGCAGTTGGTGCACTTGGCGCCGACTATGGAGATCATGATACCCAGAACTCCGAGTATAATGGCAATAACCATCATTGCTCTGGACGCCTGCAGTTCCGGAGACAAGGCCAGCAGCGAGTCGTAGACCTTGCACTGCATTTGACCTGTGCTCTGGACAACACAGCTCATCCACAAACCCTCCTGGATGATCTGAGCAGTGACAATGTTAGCTCCGACAAATGCACTCACCTTCCACATTGGTAGGGCACATGTTAATATGGCTATAAGAAAACCAATGACTCCAAAGGCAATGCCCACGATCTCCATACCCATCGACATGTTCGCTCTCGTGTGTGGTGACAGAACAAAATACAAAAAGCGAGTCCACAGTGTCCAACAAACTGAGTCCCTCAGGTGAGTCTTTGGTGAAAAGGATTCTGCTTTACTGTCAGGTGCTTGTTGAAGTGTGAGCAGCTGTATGAGGGTGTGGCGTAGCTTTAGGATGCTGCTACAGAAACAAGATATCTTTATACCTCGAGAGAACAAGGAGGAGTCCTCTGGTGTTGATGTCAGCGAGAGGCTGTCTTCACATACACACAGAACAAATACACACATGTGAACATACAGTGGAGGAGGGGAGCTTGAGGCAGAGCAAGAGAGCAGTGATGCGATGGAGGCAAGGTGTGGCTGTGGTTTGTGGGGGATGGGCAAAGGTAGTTCTCTCTTAAATTCCAAGAACTATGTAAAACATTTCACCTGTTTTCTCCCAGGAACTGATTTCACCATCACGTGGGTGGACTGTGGAGAGCAGGGAAATTATTTTACTGCTATTGTTAATAATCATCAACATTACCATTGCATTAATAATATAATCTACAGTATTGATATTGCATTCAGATGTTTAAACAGTGTGTGTCTTTCAGAAAGACTAAGTGGCAGGCTGACAGGAAGTTGCAGGTTTGCAGAGTGTACCTTTTGCAGAACTGAAACCGAAAACAGAGTCTAAGTGCAGGTTGACAGGAGACATCTGCTATGAAGATAGAAGACAATGTTCTTTTAAAACTGTGTTAAAAGTCATTGTGGTTTTGATGTGACCTATGTATGAAGTGTATCTGTAACGCATGAGGGGGCGTCAGTATAAAAAATCGGTTTATGCTTTGATTAAGTCGGAGATCAGCCCTGTCTGCGAACGGAGCTGGTCTTCCCACGCGTGTATTTCATTAAAATCAATTGTTTGACCAAGTTCTGGACCAATGGTTGTTTGTACTCTCCTTCCTCAATATTTGAACCTTAACAGGACTCACACATCCCTTCATACACATCTTATACACAAACACATCACACTTCATACATCAAGTTACTTTTGCAAAATGCTCAGTCTTTTGTACAAACCACTGTCGTTGTTGCACTTTTCTATAGCACTGTCTTATGTCTGTATCGTTCTGTTCTGTCTGGTGTTACACTGCCTTTGTTTTTGTTTTTTTATGTGTTGTTGCAGTTTTTGCACACTTGTATTTAATCTACTCCTGTGTTGATTGTCTTTTATATGTTATATGTAGCACCATGGTCGTGGAGGAACATTGTCTCGTTTCACTGTGTATTGTACGGCTGCACATGGTTGGAATGACAATAAAGCCACTTGACTTGACTTGATGTGGGTGATTAAACTGTGACTGTACAAAGTAAAAATGAAGAAGACACCAAAATGAGGCACTTGACCTTCTAATTCACTGCATATGAATGAATGAAAAAAAAAGAGCATAAAAAAGTTACTGGCTAACTGTAAATGCTACTTTGCATTAAGTGGTTAACATTACGGGGCAAAAAAAAAAAAAAATCCTTTGACCTCAGGCTACTTCAAAAGCTTTGTTGTGAATCAGAAACGTAACCATGGTGAAAAATAACCCTCAGGTAATTATTTTGTTACTCCCTGGTTTCATTCATTCAGACTTTTAACGACAGTCAGGATTTAGTGTCTGGAAAACAATCCCAGAGCTCTTCTGAGAACCGGAATAACTGCATCAAGAACAAATATGAAGAGAGAGAAAACATAACAGTGCTGTTGTCTGACACCCTAAGCATACAGAGAGAGCGTGACCTTCTCAGTATCGGTTAGACTCTGACCAATCATTTCCCTGAAACACACACGTCCACCCAAGAAAAAGCGAGCTACAAAAGCTCCCTATCACTTTGTAATTCAGCAAACAATTTATAGAATGAATTCTGAAAAAGTATTATTTAAAAAACAAAAAAAAGATAATGAAATGAACCCCCCTATGATTGAAATTTTAGCTGACCCCAAACTTTTGAGTGGAACTGTGTTCTGTAATGTGATCTATATGGGTTTTAATGCATGTTAGGAAAGTAGACTCATTATATTTTTTTAAGAATTTTAAAATTTTTGGTAATGATTTTCTAATAACCTGTAAAAAAGAGAGATTTTATTACATATGTAAAAACACAGTTCACATAATAATTTATCCTGGTTATGGAAACTAAAACTTTTCTTTCAAATGCACAGCTCACGATAATAAACTCAGTGACTTAACGTTTCTGCTGTACACACAACTGCATGTCAACAATATGCTGTCATAAACCAAAATAGGGCTCAAACATATAAAAACAAGACTGAAAAAAATAAGGGAGCCTGTTTGCAGTTTCATCATGAACATTGGGATCAGATGTTTATGTATTACATCATCTTTTCATGAATGACAACTGCTATTATAACAGCTAACACCTGTGTTACCAAAAACAAACACATGAGCATAAGCAGAACTGCAGCTGTTTTTTCCCCAGTAATTTAAGATAAAGATCTCCACCAAACAAATAGAAGAATACATGCTGATGGTGTTTCTATTACTGCATTACACCTTAGATGAACCACATTTACTCTCCTCACAAGTTTGCAGATTCAGATTAACGTCTGTATTTTCTTTAATACTTATTTAATGGGAATAGATTTCTTTATCTATGGCCTTTATGTCTCATTACCAAGGAGTTTCAGTAGTTCCAATAAAAGCCTTTCCTGGTTGTTGAAAGTTTACTCAATGCGCTGAGCGGAGTCAGTCATGTGCTGTAATGGCGCAGCACAGGGTGGCTGCTCACATGCTAAAGGTCAGGATAATTTGACTATTCAAACCAGGAAAAAGTTGGTATCTGTGAAGGCACTGAATCAGACAATAAACAGAAGGGACATTTTCCCAAATGACATCAGATTTCATGCGTGAGTTTCAGAAGAGACTCTGATGAATGTGTAATGAACTTGGTACATTTATTTATGTGACCTGTTGTGCTTTACTTAAAAAATGTTGTTAAAATGTTGTCCAGTGGATATTACTCTTAGTTTCTTCTTCTTTCTACAGAATTTAGAAACCTGTTTACATGCACTCTTGTAGAACATTAAACAGTCAATCAATGTTAAACCAGTAGTTACTTGTAATTACTTTATTAACCTAAAGTATTTTAATCAAGTCAGATTCCAAAATAAAATATTTGTATTTATGGAGTCAAATGCATTATAAAAGTTGTATCAAAAATCAAATAACATTAAGATTTTTTGTCAAACACACAAAGGTGAATACATAGAAATGAAGGACATTAAGTAAAGTACAATACATGAAAGTTTGTCAGATTTAAAAACGGTAGGAATACAGAAACATCAAATGATAAAATACGGAAGAATGAACAAATAAAATTACTTACGTATCATTCTAATAAATCATACATTTGCCACCCTTTTGACCTTCGTTTGAAGCCGAGGGTGAGCTCCACTTTGCTCAGCTGCATGCTGTTTCACATCTGTGACTCAGCGTGTCTGTTTTGTAAGAACGTCCAAAAAATCATCACATGAAACTTATTCCGGTTACGGTGTCTGTCTGCTTTGAATCTATGACAGTTTGTATATACAAAGTCATCAGTACATTGATCATTAGAATAACGACCGTCCACAACAGACACTAATGCTATGAATGTTATATTATGAATAAATATATATAATATGTTTTTCTCTGCAAATGTTTCTTCACTGTGCTGTGACAAAGAATCACATCGTTTGCCATAACTGATCATGATCATGATCACAATTTCAATCTGCTCAGTTAGACTAAATATAGAGAATATGTAAACATTGTCCTAAAGAAACTGCAAATTCAGTGTCAAGACTATATAGACATTCTTGTCATCCTAAATATCGATAGATTTCCGTACACCATAACATTTGTATCTGTTTAACTACATTTTTACAAAAAATAGCATGCAATCCCCTCCAATCCTCTTTAGTTTTTGTCCTTTTCCACTCACACATAGTCCCTTCTAGTATAGGAGCTTTGAGCTGCCGACATCGGAGCGGCTGAGTATGCTGCACGACTCTGGGGCTGTATGTTATACTTCAGTGGTTTGTCTTCCTTTGGAGGGCAACTGCAGCAGAGGATAGCTCCCCCAGTCACCAGCAGGGCTGAGGCAGCCCATCCCACATACAGTGATGCCCCGATCTCCATCTTCTGCCCAGCAGGGACGATTGGACTGTAGAACTCGACGACAATGGTGTTTGCTGACCAGGAAACAGGCACTAGTTGAGCCAGACCTGCTATGATGAACGCCACTCCAGAAGAGATCATCACCTTGGCTTTAACCCCATCCTCCTCGATGCAGTTGGTGCACTTGGCTCCCACCATGGCAATGAGGAGAGCAATCAACCCCACTAGGATGGCAACAACTGTGAGTGCCCTGGCAGCCTGGAGGTCCTGAGGTAAAGCCAGCATCGAGTCGTAGATTTTACATTGCATCTGGCCCGTGCTCTGGACCACACAACTCATCCACAGACCCTCCCAGTACACCTGAGCAGTGACGATGTTGGCGCCAATAAAGGCCGAGACCCTCCACATTGGAAGGGCACAGCTGGTCACAGTGAGAGCCCACCCCAACACTGCCAGGGTGATGCCAGCCAGCTCAAGTCCAAAAGATACCATGGTGCAACCACGCAGTCCTTTTTTATATTTTCTCTCCCTTTGTTTCAAGACAAGATAAAGTTTTTTCTCCCTTCTTATTTTCTCAAGTTCCTTTTCCTTGTGTTTGCTTCAGTGACTATCTCAAGCCTTTGTTATTTGGTCCTTTAATTTCCTCTTTTCTGCACCTCTCTCCAAAAGGTACGCCCTTTTCTGAAGCTGTAGCCACTGTAGCTCCTGCTGAATCCGCTCAGTGTACTTAGTCCAGGGACTTTCTGCACCATGTATTTGTCCTTCTTGAGCAGCCGTTGACCCTTATCTGTGTACCTTTTTATTATAAACTGGTGTGACCCACCTAGGGGATGACATCACTCGCCAAACTAAGCCAATCAGGTGAGTCCTGTGCATCGGCCTCATTTATCGCCTGGGTGTGTTGGCACTCGTTTGTGTGCTTTTTCAAATGAAGAGTGTTTTCATGGTTTAACCTTTTGCCCCTGGTAGCTCTAGGTGTGCCTGTTTTATTGCTGTTAATAGATAATGAGTGGCCAGGACAGACCTTGTTATGCAGTTGATAAGTGACCACACAGGACCGCATGCTTTCTAAAAGATTTGTATGTAAGCGTTAGCATACATAAAGCGTGTGTGTACACAGAGTGGGAGAGACAGAGGAATAAAAAGAATCTGCACAGATTATTATATTTGACTTGATGTTATTTTTTTTTCCATTTCCAGTTTTCTGTGTCACATTTTTATAGCCGCAGCTGACACACATTATTACAGTTTTAACACCAGTAACGCATACCACAGTAGTTCCCGCAGGGTTAGAAATTCATAACTAGTTTCGCAGTAAAACTGAGTTAATGTCAAACTAGAAGCAGAAAGAATGCACTACATAGCTGTGTTACTATGCCTTGTGTAAACCTAATAGGTTGCTGTAAATTCAACTACTGAATGCTAGTCAGTTTCTACCAACAACTTAATACTAGTACTATACATAGAAAAAAATTGTCCGGCTGTAATTATATTCACAGTAATTAAAGTTACAGAAACATTTTTTTAAAGGACACTATTTATACAGTGCCAAATCACAACAGTTGCCTCAAGGCACTTTATTGTGTATGGGAGCCAATGAAGGGAAGCCAATATAGGAGAAATATGCTCTCTCTTCTAGTCCCTGTCAGTACTCTTGCTGCAGCATTTTGGATTAACTGAAGGCTTACAGTAGTTATTGTAAATTTAATTGATGGTTATTTACTGTAATCTAATTTGCAGTAATTTTTTTTACTGCATTTGTATGTACAGTATTTGCAGCATGTATTCATCTATAGTATTTTATTTTTCTATTTTATTTTACTGTATTTTAAATTATTGCACTGTTAATGTGGTTATTTTGTAATGTTGCAGGATTAACATAGTTTGTCAAAACTGTCAAGACAGTTGAGCACTGTCAATCACATCTAACCCCCATCCCCTCAAAAAATTAGTCGTGAATGCCTAAAATGAATTTTAATTGTTGAAAGCACAAATTACAAGTGTGTATATACTTTAACCATTATGGTTAAAATTAAAAGGCAACAAAAATGCCAAACCAGAAGCGGCAAAAACGCAATGTGTTAAATTCATGAGGTGCACTTGAATTGATGTTGTATTTGAAGAGAGGAAAAAAAGCAGTGGTACAAAATAAGCTAAAAATCCATCTGGCCCATCTGACATGCAACTGGTATGTTTGATGCTGCAGTGTTTGGTCTGATTTTAATCGGGTGGTTGCTAGATAACATGACGTGTAATCCAAGTTTTGTGGCTATAGGTTTGAATATTGTGCATAAGGTGTGGTTGGGGCTGAAAATATATCTGTGTGCCAGTTTTGCTTGCTGACCTGATTTTGTAAAAAGAGGTCATGAGCAAACATAGGCTTATATCTATAGGTTATCTGTCTACAGTTATCTCATCATTAACTAAGCTAAAGTGAAAAATTGATGATGTATAAAAAAAGTTTGCTGTAGTTTTACAAATCATTCTGAGGGGAACATGAGTATCTGGACCACATTCATCATAATCCATCCAATAACTAGCAAATCAAAGTCACCATACAGCAGATAAAGTTCTAACATAAACCATCTTTACTGTATTTCAGGTACAGTTAATTTACTGAGTCCTAAGTAAACTTGTTATTCACTGGGCTTGGACACACAAGTCATCTTCAGATAGAAGTGATTTGTTAAAGCAGATAGACACTGCAGCACAGAAAAATCTTTAACTTACATCAGCTCTGATCAGAGAGCTAATAATTAGCAGAATTATGAGGAACTCTTTTTCTTAATGTGTTACCTTCAACAAGTTTTTCACAGTAACATCACACGTAACACAAGTAACAGTGGCTTCATGCAGAAAAATAATTTTAGGTATACAGTTCACATGTAAGCACAGTGTCTCTCTTTTTATTCAGGTTAGCATACTACACTGTGCTGTGCTTTTAAGCGGACTGAGGCAGACAGACTGAGGTAAATGACTTCTGAGTCGTGCTTAACGTGAAATAAGGATTTCTCTAATCTTTGATGACCCAGAAAAACTACATAATGAGGAAGAAGACTTCTTTACAACAAGACCTAATGGACTCTTAATAAAAGTCACTGACCTGTGTCTCGATACCTTTGTCAAACTCATTGCTGATATCCCCATTGCAACTATAATAATCTGCGGCGGAGTGGCGCAGTCAAAGTCCGGGCTTAAATCAGATTGAGGTGCTTTGACATGACCTTTAACGTCATTCATGCTTGAAAACCCTTCACTGCGGCTAAATTAAAACAATTACGCACAGAAGAGTGAGAAAAAATTCCTGCACGGCGATGCAAAAAATTCCCTTTCAGTCAGCACAGATGCTCAATTGTAGTTCTTACTCCCAAGGGTGGCACAGCTAATTATTTATTTTAGAAGGAAAATTCTGTTTTCACACAGGGAAACGAAGGTTTAGATAGCTTTCACCCCTTAATAAATGACATCACCATTTAAAAACTGTATTTTGTATGTACACAGGCTATCTTTGCCTAATGTTAAAATGTGTTTGACGATTCGAAACATTTAAGTGTGACAAAAATGTACTTGTTTCAAAACATGAAAATAAGGAATTATACAAAAGTACAGAGCAGTAAAGTATTGTGAAGAGACCTACTGTGTTCTTAGTATCAGTCACTGAGTCTGTATTTCTATGAAAGTGTCTCAATACTTTTGTCTACCTGATCACACTTTGTCTTGCATACGTGTACACTTTATCAAACTGTAATATTTGTCAAACACTCCCGGTCAAAAAAAAAGGTAACCCAGAAACCACGATAAGATAAAGCCTAATAAAAGGCAATTATTAAGATAATGTTGTATTTGGGAAGGAAACAATACAGTGAACCAACAACTCAAATCTGATTGTCAATTGTATGTCTTTATTTGCGTGTTTAAACAAGAAATATATGATAGTGCAGTTATTATTCTTGCTTCCTTCCTTTCTTTGCTTTTGCTCCAAATCTATCCTTTGTGTACACAAGCCACTAGGCAAATTTTTGGCATCACTGTAGCTGCTAATAATGCATGATAGTAGTCGGACCTGACATTAAGCAAACTTGCCTGAACAATCCACCAAACTAGAGACCATCTGCAGCTTCTGGAGCATCAGCTGGCTTTAAAATTAATTTGTGCAGGTTAATGAATGCATCTTACTCACTTTTGCTGCTTTCTCACTGATACCATTATAATCAATATACTCAAACATTTGTGGTGGCTACTGCTATAGTCTCTACAACTTGCACTTGCCGTGGCAATTTTGGACAGATAACAGCTGAAGGATAAAAGAGAAATTGATATATTTCAATAATATATTTCATGTTATCATTTTTATACTTAGCTTCATTATCTGGTAATGTTTTAGCGTTAGCTAAAATACACAACCATCAACAGTGAAGAGCCAAAAGAAGCAAATGATTAGGAACACTTGACAATGATTGCTGGCATTCGATAAAGGAAGGAGTGAAAAAAAAGGTTCATTATTGATCATAGGACCAGTGTCTCATTTGCTTTATGGTGAGACCTTGTTTTATTTTGAGTATCATATCTGACCTTGAACTGTAAGATAATATCAGCTTTATTATTAGTACGATATTATTAGTAACTTGCAAGAAACTGAGTAAAACACTCAGTTTTCAAGAAACTTAAAGAATTCCAGGCGCTTTTCTTTCCAAGTTTCTTAGACACACGGTACGCCGATTCATCCAAAATTTTGGGGTGATCTGGTGACTTTGCCATAATTATGTTGTTTCATCAGTCAGTGAAAATGCTAGCTCAGTAAACCTTGATTGATCACTAGAGATGTGTTAGTTGGAAAGATACAAAATTTCTACCCCACTAAATGTGATCCATGATAGTCACTTATGTGATATGTCAGGTGGTATTGATTTCAGGCAACAGTAATGCAATGGTATAAAGCAAAACTGTTTAACTAGGAATGTTCTTCCTCAGGGGTGGTTTGCCATTTAGGTATAAGCAGCTTATGTCATGGTCCTGCAGCCCTGGGCAGTATGTGACTTACTCTGAATATTCTTGCATCACAAGTTTTCTTTGGGTTCGGCAGACACAAAGTAAGTTGCATAAAAGGAGAGTTGATGTTGTCATGATCCTCGGTCGGTGATCCAATGTTTTGTGTTTTATTAATTAATGCTTTCATTATTATTTCTAGTCTCTTGGTTTCTGTGCATTCCCTGTGGTTCCGCGTTTAGTTACTCTTGTCTCCATTTCTCAGAGTCTAGTCTCGTCTCTCTTTTCATGCCCCCAGTCTCGGTGTTAAACTCACGTGTCTTGTCTTCATCTACTTCCTGTTGAATTTTGATAGTCCTTGTCCCGTGTTCGGTATACTGAGTTTTGCTTCCCCTTTGTCTCATTATGTGTGCTTATTCCCAGCTGTGCTCTCCTCCAGTGTCTCATTCCCTTGTCATCATTCTGTGTACTTAAGCCTTGTATCTTCCCCTGTTTGTTGCTGGTTCGTCTGTTTCATCCTCTACATTTTCTGTCTTCCAGGTTCCATTGTCCTTGTCTCTAATTTTTATGTTTCATGTTCAGGCTCTTGTCTCAGGTTCTTCGTTTGTTCATCTTTGTTTCTAGTTTTTTCGAATTTAAGTTTTTGTTCTTTTTTCTCCCGTTGCCTTTTGCTTTTTTGCAGCCCAAAAGAAAGGCTTGATTTTTGTTAAACATTCACCAGCATCTCTGTGTCTGCATGTGGGTCTACCTTATCTCCTCTTAACGCCGTCTGCCTCGACAGACATTACAGCATACTTCTAATTTAATCACACATTCAAACCATTTGGTGAATAATGATCAGTCAGTGACCATCTGGTAACCCCTTGTGGCTACTAAAATAATAATAATAATACTAGTAGAGTATATATTTTTTGGTGTAAAAGGAGGTGTACATACATTTTTTCTTTGACATTTAGCTTCATTTACTCTAATTCATTGAGAACTATCTTGCGAGTGCACTAAGCAGTATCGCTAAAGCCGGTTACTGCACATTAGAATTAGTTATAAAAATGAATTTGTTTTTTGAACAGAAGTATTTAGAAGCATCTAAATGTCTTCCTGGAGGTTGGTAAAGATATTAGTTAATATATGAAGCTTTAAATACACATGGAGTAGTTTTAGATAATAAATCCATGGTTATGCCTTACAAAGGATTACACGACCTACCGCGGCCTCAAATACCTTGTTCCTTGTAAGTATAATTAATGAAAGTTTCTCATCCAGAGTCAGTTGTATCTGTGATTCAGTTATGAGGATGGCCTTTTTCTTAAAAAAAAAAACTAAGCAAAAGAAAAATCACATATAAAACCAAACAGCAGATTTATCACCTTAAAATTATAAATCTAATTTTGGTGTGACAGTAATGTTTTTACATCCTTCTCTGCTAACTTGTTTCTGTTGAATGAATTGTACCCCAGCTTGTGCCTTTGTGGGAAATAGAGAGATCATATCAATACTGTACCTGCGTTGTGTTACTAATTAAACTCAGTACACTACAACTTCAAGTGCTATGTACTCAACAGGATAAGAGATGCAAAACAAAAACTAGAAGCATGAATGCTGACTCAAGTGTTTTGATTGGCCAGTTATGCAACCCAGTTCCTGGAACTGCCTGTTGAGAATTATTCACCAAGAAGCAACAGGAAGACTATGACTACTGGAAAGTTTAGATATTATTTTGCCATAAAATGGTCTCAGAGAGCTGGTCCTCATAGGAAAATAATTTGAATATGTTATTGAGAATGGTCTATGATTATTAATAGTGATATTTTTTAATATCATTTTCACTGAAGCAGATTTACATTGTGTGGATAATTTCAATGGATTGTTTTGTCAGTTGATGAATTAGTTTCAGTTTACAGAGGGATTACCCATTTTGTGTTTTCCACCTCTGTGTGTGTGTTTGAGATCCTTCATCATATCTAAAGGGGGTGTAAACAGGGATTTCAAGCTTAAACAGCAACCGTATCATTTGGTTAACTACCAGAGGAAATCCAGATAGTATATCTGTATGAGTATCAAACCACTGCCAACACAAGGAGCATAGTAACCCGAATACAGAAAACATGAGAGGCACTTTTTCCTCTTTCACCTACAGTAACACTTAAACTGTTAGTCAGTTTTCAAATAATAGATAAAAACTTTATATTTAACATATTTAACTGAGTATTTATCTCTTTCCAGATTACAGATTGAACTGTCTGCAGCGCTACTTCATATAAGACATTAAAAAGCTTTTTTCATATTAAGATATTAATCACAAGCTCTCACTGAGATACAGTACTCTGCAAAAGTCTAATGCCATTTCTTCATCCACTTGTTTTGCTTCCAGATTTCTTCAAATGCTTTAAAATGGTCTTGATCAAAAGTTCTCTGGACTTTCCCAAGGTCTTTCTCAAGTTTTTCTTTGGACAGTGTTTGCTTTTTCACTCATTTTCAACAACAAAAACATTTCAGTAATGTTTTTTTGTTTTTGTTTGTAAAGCCACTTTATATCTACAAATGAATCATTCAGGGATAAAAACAGGCCCCTAACTCAAATAAGAACCAAATTTACATCTAAAAGATTGAAAATTTGGCTTATGTTAGCATGTGGAAATTAGAAAATTGGACAAGTGGTTAACAAAAAAAAAGTTACAGTATCTGAAAGTCATTTCTTCAATCATGAAAGCAGAAAAGTGTCAGATTGTGATCCATCAAGCAGTACTACTTGGAAAGCGTCTGATTGATAGCAGCTTCATTTTTAAGCACAACAGCGATTCCAAACACACTATTAGCCATTTTGGCCTCTCCAGAGCTTGAATGGGAAGAAAAGTTTGCCAACATTGAGAGCTTTGAATGTCCTTCATGAAGCCTGGGAAATTATTCTTGAAGACTAAAGAAATTAAAAGGAACTTTTCCCAAGAGAGTTCAGGCTGTGCTGAAGAATGAAGGTGGACATACTAAATATTGACTTTTAAGCTAGTTAGAACTGTACAAACATGGTTTTTGCTTCATTTACTTTATTTTTACAGTTTGTATGTTTAGGAGATTTAAAACATTTCTTTTTTCAAATATACTGATTTTTCAAGTTTCCAGCAAACTGGCAATCCCATTTCATTTCAAGCAGTTCAGTGCATAGAGAGATGGTGATTTCCACAGGCAGCCTTTGTTGTCTGTTCTTCTGTTCTAGAAGCAGAACGTTGGTTACAAAGCCATAAATGCTTTAAAGGAGGGTGGAGCCTTGCATTTAATGGGTGCTTAGAGAGTTATGGTCACATAAGAAATGGAAATAAAGGATGTTTGAGCACAGGTGATAGCACACTTTCACAATTTTCCAGACACATATCTCTTAATACATGTACTGCATCGAAAAAAAGGTTAAAGTTGATATTATTTTCTGTAAATGCAAAGTTTAAAATTAATAGGCTGCTTCTACTAACTGCAACCTCAGATTCTGGTTATGCAGAAAAAGAGTTCACATCACCAACTGCATACATGCATGCGCACATGCCATACATGCACAAGCACAAAAATAGACACTGCTGTCACCTATTGGGCACAACGAGGAATGACAGATAAAAGGGGAGACATAGCAGACAAAACAGAGTTTATCATTCTCCTTTGATTTCGATCCTTTGATTTGCTGCAATAGCTGCAAAATCCAGACATGCCAAATATGTTGTACATCACCTCACTGACTACTCTTTGATGCCTTCAACCACTCACCCTAAATGAGCTTCATACACAACACAAGCTCTTTTCTTGTAACCTTCAGCAAACAAAAAGCTCTTGTATGTTCACATTTACAATTGGCCTTCAGTCTGAGCTTCAGAACACTCACAGAGCTTCTCTCACCTCCAACCTCAGCCTGCAGTTTGCACGCCTTCTTAATATTTTTCCCACTTCATAAATCACATATTTATTTGAAAAATAAAGTTTGGACGCTGTGTAAAATTTAAATAAAAACAGACTGAAATGATTTGTAAATCTCATAAACCCCCAATAGAACATAAAAAACACATCAGTTGTTTAAGGAAATGCACTATTTTAGGAAAAATATTTGCTGATTTTGAAGCAACATATCTCACTTTGTAGCATTGCCTCTTCTTTTAACAGCAGTGTGTAAACATCTGGAAATAAGGTAAGCACCTGCTGAACTTTTTGGGAGAGCACAGTGTTCCCATCTCTGTCTGATGTAGGACTAACAGTTCATTCTTCATTCTGGGTCTTCTTTTCATTTCGTAATGCTCCACATATTTTTAACTGGTAAAAAGTCTGGACTGTAGGCAGGTCAGTTCAAAACTCTTCTACTATGAAGCCATTTTGCTGTAATAGATGCAATATGTGTTTTAGAATTGTCTTTGTTAAATATGCAAGGCCTTTTCTGAAAAAGATGCCACCTGAAAGCTACTATATCCAAAGCACTGCCATACCTTCAGAGATGCTGGCTTTTACACTGAGAGCTGTTGACAAGCTGGATGACCCTCTTTTCCTTTTGACAAGTTTTCCATGTTCTATAGAGAATAAAATAGGAGTTTGGGAGATTTTGTCTGTCCAAACATGTTCAGAAATAAGATTGTATATTATTTTTTCTTTCTCCAGGAACAGTTTGAGAAAACAGAAGTGACAGGACAACAGGTGTGTCTTGTGAAGTGTTTATGGAAGCATAGGTTGATTAGATATCACACATCACACACAAGAATGTTATAGGATAATATAAGTTCGTCAGTATTGAGCTACTGGGAGAGGCAACAATCTCACAATCTGTAAAGCAAACAGAGTGGAAGAGTGACATCCGGAGCTGGTTCATCTCCTGTTTTCCTTCATGCTGACTGTAAGTGACACCCTACACTACGTGCACTTCTTTGAAAAAAACCCACACACCAGTAATTCATGAATTTGGTGAAGAGTAAGTGCTTGAAAGATTTACACTACACTGAAAAAAAGGGATTGGCCAGCTCTTGGATTTACGTAAGCATCTTGCGTGTATTTAACACAATTGCCTCATGCTTTAAAGTTAAGTGTAACTACATAGTGTAGAAACTACATGATATGCAGAGAGGCTAGATTAAATTGTTCATATCATGTTCAAGTGAAGTAAGTCAATAATATATCAATGTTAAATCCCGCGACACTGCACGGGTTTCAGACTCGCGCTCTTTAGATCGTGGTTTCAGGAAGGCATCCATCTCAGTCAAGTCGAGCAGCCACCTCTACTTTTTTTAGTATACCAAAAAAAGTAAATTGGGTGGTTGTTACATTAAAAAAGTCTAACTTGTAATTTGAACACAATAATTTCATGTTTCTATGAATGTAATTAAATCATGAAGAATCTGTACGAAATTCAACAACTTAATTTGTTCTTGTTGAGACGACATGATACAATCTAGTAAGAGTGGTTAGTTGCTGAACTCATGAAATTCACAAGATCGCACAAGATTTCAAACTGCAGGAAAATCACTGGAGTTATAAGACGCAGACAACTACACACGCACCACGTGCATGCTATTGCTATTTATTGTGTATTATTACAAAAACAAAAAAATTCTGCATAAAATACAGGAAATCATAGCTTTCCTACATTTCCTAGATTGTTGGCATGGTGGTTAGTGCTGTTGCTTCACAGTAAGAAGGTCCTGTGTTCAAATCCACATTCTGGCTAGTTTGCAGGTTTCTCTCTGGGTATTCTGGTTTCCTCCCGCAGTTAAAAGTCATGCAGTTATTAGAGTTAGGGTTAACTGGTGATTCTAAATTACCTGTGAATGTAAGTGTAAATGGTTGTTTGTTTCTATGTGATAGACTGGTCAGCTGTCCAGGGTGTACCCTGCCTTGTAACCTATCACTTCAGGGTTATTTCCCAGCCCTCCTGCAACCAGGATAAAGATAGAAGGATGGTAGTTGTTGAAGACCCATTCAATTTTTATGGTAACCAGGATCTAGACTTTGTTGAAGATTATGTAATATGAAGACAGCATGTAGTATTTAAGTGACCAAGTAGTACTGGGGTAAAAGTTATTGAATAGTGTTGAAATAAAATGACAAAATTGTGAAGGATTAAAATATTCCAAGAGCTCAATTTACTTCATCTGAACATGTTTCAATCGCGTTTTATGAACACAAAATGCACAGGTTTACTGAATATGAAAAAGTTGTGTTGATTTAACTCAGTTGTTTAAGTTTCTGCCAAAGCAAAACATTTGTGTGCAACCAGTGTCCACTTTTGAATCAAGTAAATCCAACATGGCCTTTTTTTCAGTGTACGCTTACATGTTATTTCTGCTACTTTTTCATTCGACGTCAAACACAAATGTAGAGCAAACAGTTAGGTGTACTTTGTTCTTTTCATTTCAATTTATGATTTAATTATTTTACTGTTCTTAATTTACTTAAATCTGAACTTTTGTATTTTACACTGGATGCAGTTATCTAATAAAATAGGTCAGGGATTCCCGAAGCGTGGGCTGGGGCCCCCTGGTGGGCTGCGAAGGTACTGCAGGTGGTCCATAGTAGTAAGAGAAATTCTGTTTAAATTTACTCTCAAGTATGTACAAGTAGATATTTATATAAATATATTCTTTTATATAAAAAGCAAATTAAAACTGGTAATAGGAGGAGGGCAGTTTGTGATATTACTTGTTACTCTGACTTGCATATGACTGGATAGTATTGGCATTTTATAAAAAACTGTTTGTGTTATTTATGATTTCTTAAAAAACTAATTATAAGGAAATATATCACTCTCTCTTTGGGACTTTGGGAAAAGCAGATGAAGATAATTTCCTGTCAAAGATTATTAATACTCATATCAGATTAAAACTGATCATTATTGTTTTTAGGGACATAGTCAAAGCCTAATCAAACAAATGATTGTACTCTTAACTTCACTTTTAATATTAAAATCAATTAGAGTATTAAAATTAACTTTAAGTGAAAGAATAATATTCCCCTCAGTCCTGAGCTGTGTCCATCCCCCTCAACCTCTTGACATGCTGTAAAGTGAAAGATACAGTTCCTCCAGAGAGTCTTTTGCAAGGCCATTTATGTGCATTTACTTGAGAGAGAACTCCAGCGGGATGCCATCCATTATCAGCGCAGGTGTAACACAACAAAAACACTGAGCACATGACCATTTTTGGTTAGTCGGAAGTTTTGGTCAGAGGTGTTGTCATTTCAGACTGACTGAGTCACCAGACATTCAGGACATCACTCCACCCACCTACTCACCGGCTCACCTGTTCAGGTGAAACTTTATATTTAGGGAGTGGACCTGAAGAGCAGGTGCTGATGACGGTTCGCTGTTTCTCCATTGCCCCTCCTCCATCAGGCATTTGTACCTGCTCCACTCCTCACCCATTCAGCAGACTCGTCTGACCGGCAGAAAACTCGACTTCATCGCAAGGAAGCAACAAATATTCAACAGCCTGTATCACTCCACAGTGAGAACGTCAATACGCACTCAGAGCTTTATCAACAACCTCTGAAAAGAGAAAGGACTTTAATTTGAAGCAGCTTGAAGAACAAATCTGACCAAAATGGTGTCTGCTGGCTTCCAAATGCTGGGTGCAGCCTTGGGGATCATTGGCTGGATTGGAGTCATCGTTGTGTGCGCTGTTCCCATGTGGAGGGTCACTGCTTTTATTGGCAGCAACATTGTCACCTCACAGGTCATCTGGGAAGGTATCTGGATGAGCTGTGTGGTCCAGAGCACAGGCCAGATGCAATGCAAGGTCTACGACTCCATGCTCGCCCTCACTGGAGACCTCCAGGGTGCTCGGGCCCTGACTATCATTTCCATTGTGGTAGGCGTCATGGCTATTCTGCTTGCTGTAGCTGGAGGAAGATGCACCAACTGTGTGGACGATCAACAGCAAAAAGATAAAGTGGCTGTCGCAGCTGGGGTTATGTTCATCATCGCTGCGGTCCTCTGCCTTGTCCCTGTCTGCTGGACAGCCAACACTATTATCCAGGAGTTCTACAGCCCTCTTCTGAACGCGGCCCAGAAGAGAGAGATGGGTGCCTCGCTGTATATCGGATGGGGTGCTTCTGCTTTGATGCTTATCGGAGGGGGATTACTCTGTGCCAGCTGCCCCAAAAAAGAAAAAGTACCCTACAATGCAAGGTACACAGCTGCCACTAAGTCTGATGCCTCAGCACCAATATCTGGGAAAGGCTACGTCTGAAATATTTACTGGGACAGATGCAGCAGAGTTTATGGGTTATGTGTGTTGGTAATTCAGGTTACTTGATGAAACGTGACTCCTCATGAGAGTGTTGGAGTGTTTTGAGATGATGTTAACTCCAAGATAGGAACCACACCCAAGTCTACATAGTCTACAGCTGTGTGTGTGTGTTTGTGTCAAAAGTACTATGTTGTGTAAGTACTAACAAGTCTAGTATATCCATATGCTTATGTATCTTTTTAAAATGTTCACTTTTGCTCCTGTGCTTGTAGATTGTTTTTCAGAACTATGTATACAAAATTCTCAATGCACCACTTCTACTGTAAATAAATATTTTTACTGTTTACAAATCTGAGAATACGTGTTACTGTTTTTTTGTTTCCACTCAATGTTTGTGTTCAACAGGATTCATTCAGTGGTCACCCATAATCACATTTAAAGGAAATTCTACATTAAAAACAGTGTATTTACAGTATCCATACTCTTTTTATTGTGCGTTTGACACATTTTTAATGTACATTAATTGTAACATACATGTTCATTATGTACCACGGCATAATCAAAACAAGGATGCTTAAAAAACAAACGTCACAGTATCTGAGAAGCAACCATTCTCCGACTTTCTGGTTGAACAGGTTTGGGTGTGGCAAGAATAATACTTGCTGGAAACCGGCCTGTCTGGTTAAACTGTGAACCTACAACAAAGGTATTTGGACTTTGAATGTAGTCACAGGACCAAGTTTTATTTGTTAGGGGAGTAAATATTTAAAAAGAAACAAAGTCTTGTAGTAAGCAAACATTTCTGGTGTGTAAAACAATCCACGGTTCTTATATAGCGCTTTTCTTCTCTATCTGAGCACTCAAAGCACTTTACACAACTAATTCATTCAGCCAATCACATTTTGTAAGTGTTTACTACATAACATTCATAGACATTCACACTCCGATGGATGTATCTTGCCCAAGGATATTTGGCATGCAGACTAGAGGAGCCTGGGACTGAACCACCAGCCATCTGGTTAGTAGCTGACCTGCTCTACCACCTGAGCTACAGTCAGCTCTTAATTTATGTCTGTGAAGGTCTGTGAAGGTTTTCAGTCATCCAGGTCATCGTAGTCTAAGGAGCTTGGAAAGAAAAGCGTCTGGAGTTGCTTGAAGACATAGAAGAGCCACCTCCACAGGACAAGACTCGGCGGTCCATCTGCATCTAAAGGACAAAGGTCACTCCTTAGATGATGCCAATGTTCACATTCTGGACAGAGAAAACAGATGGTTTGAAAGAGGAGTGAAAGAAGCCATCATTGTTCACTGTGAGCGACCATCTTTGAACAGAGGCGGTGGTTTTCGACACCAACTGTCTGCCATCTATAATCCAGTTTTGAGATCCCTTCCCAGAGTTTGTTTTTGCTCAGAGACTGACCTTACCTTTTTGTGCATGCACGTTTGTAGGTGTGTGTGTATGCGTGAGAGAGAGAGTGTGTGTTAGGTTTTGTATTGTTGATTGTCATTTATGCTTAGAAATATCTACTTATATATGCTTAGAGTTTTATAATTAGTTGTAGATTGGTAGAGGTTTGATCCTTGATAGTCTGCAAACTTTGTGTGCATTAGAGAGCACTCTGGGAGCATGGGAGAGGTCGTACCTTCTCATTTTGTTTTATGGTAGGATAAACGTGGCTATATCTGTTTTAGGCTAAGTGCCTTTTGTTTAGATGAACTGTTGGACTTCCAGACCAGCAGGTTTTAGGGAAGTCATTTATGGGGTCACACTCTGACCACACACACACACACACACACACACACACACACACACACACACACACTTACACAACGCACAGGCAAGGTACTCTTTGTTTGTATGTAGACGTCATATGTTAATGAAGCTATGTATATTCATGTAACCTCAATAAAAGAGCAGTGTTACGGGGGAGCGGACGAGAGCAACTGGGGTCAAGCGAAGGAACGGCGTTTGTCTGGTTCTCTCCCGTGCACGAGAAACATGAAGAACTTTGCCTACTTCATGTCTTGCTTGCTGTGTAATTATATTGTCTTCAACGTTCCAGCGAATAGGTTCAAGCTACAAACCTATCAGTGTGCGTGTATGTGTGAGGACACCTGAGGATCTGATAGCACTGTTGTTCCCACTGTTGAAGTCTTGAACGACTGAATAAAGCTTGTTTGTGTGGGGACAATGAAGGAAGCCAGAGAATAAGGTCTGTGGATATCAGGTCTCCAGTTTCCCCCTTTGTCTGAGGACACAGAAACTCCACCCTGAAACACAGCAGCAAGCATCTATCTTCTCACAGCTAGGCACAGGAACATTAGACCACAGCAAATCCATCATCAGGCAGGTGTATCTGCAGCACATACACGACTGGAGTGTGGTTAAATTTTCTGTGGTGCCAACTTTCTCTTTTTCTTATTTCTTGAATTTTGCGTAGAAATCTGTTGCAGCAGCATTTTCATGGCTTCTCAGGGCCTCCAGATCTTGGGTGTTTTACTGGCCTTCTTTGGTTGGCTGGGCGCCATCATCACCTGCGGTTTGCCCATGTGGAGAGTCACTGCTTTCGTGGGGGCGAATATCGTCACCGCCCAGGTGATCTGGGAAGGCTTGTGGATGAGCTGTGTGGTCCAGAGCACCGGGCAAATGCAGTGTAAGATGTACGACTCCATGCTGGCTCTGCCTCAGGACCTGCAGGCTGCCAGGGCCATGGTGATCATCTCTGTGATTGTTGGGATACTCGGCATCCTCATGGCTGTGATCGGAGGAAAATGCACCAACTGCATGGAAGATGACGTGGCCAAAGCTAAAACCTGCATCGTGGCTGGAGTGATATTCATAATAACTGCCTTGCTGATCTTGATTCCTGTATCGTGGTCAGCTCATGCAGTAATCAGCGACTTTTATAACCCCCTATTGGTTGAGGCTCAACGAAGGGAGCTTGGATCTTCACTTTACATAGGCTGGTGCTCTGCTGCAGTGCTGCTGATGGGAGGTGGTCTTCTCTGCAGCAGCTGTCCCCCAAAAGTTGGTGGCAGACCCTACATACCTGCCAAATTCACACCTGTAAGAAGCATATCTTCAAATGTTGACTATGTGTGAGTGTCTCAGCTACAATGCTAATAAAAAGGCACAACAGTGTACTCGAACAATTCTGAAGGCAGTAAAAAAAAAAACAGATCACATTTTACTACATTTAATAGGTTTCATACATGTCTTGATCATATCTTGATTCTTTTTTTTAAAGTATATTTTAGGTTACTGAATGAATGTCAATGCTATTTTTAGATGAAATGTGTATTTTTCACAAATAAATGTTTTGCATGAATACCACCAAGTTTGTCATATATATCTTGTAAGTTGCATGTGAAGAAAAACGGACTTGATTGTATGCTCCCACTAATAATGGATAATGAGCCTTCAATTGCCAGGAAATTTGAACCTTTTGAAGTGGGAGTGTTTATTTGCACCTTATTGAACCTTGTGACAAATGAAAAAAGAAACCCAACTTGCATATAATGTCTAAGTTGTATTGTTCACAGTTTAGCTCAAAAACATGAGTGACTTAGGGTTTGAAAAAAAATCCCACTGATGACGTCGAGGTCTGAAAAACTTGTGCATCAAATGTGACACACTTGGTGTTACAGGGTTTAAGTACCAAAAAGACAAAGCTTTGTTCATGCAGCTCCTCCGCCTTTCCTGGAACTCAGAGTACAGACACATTGTAACCCAAACTGGAACTATAAGCTACTTCTTAGTAACCTCTAATGACAAAGCGTTCAAGAATTCAAGGGAGTAGACTCCTAGGAAGTTGGCCGTGTAGTAAAGACAGGAATTTACAGTTTCTGTCTTCAGTAAAATGGACAGTCTGTTGTTCAGATTCGTGTTACTAAGGGAACCCCTTTTCACCTCTAAAGAATGGATATTTACACTTTGCCCAGTAAGAGGACATCTGCCAAGTCTTGGAAAGACGATATATCCTAAACCACCTGAATGGGTTTTCTTTTTCTTGTTCCCTAATTTTCAGTTGAAACCAGTGAGGACAACACAAACACAACATCACTGTGATTTATAAACACTGTTCCTGGACCAGTTTTGGCCTCTTGGGAGATAGCAAGAGGATAAAGTAAAAGTAGCAACACCATCAAATTTAAAAACAGCCCCCCCCCCAAAAAAATAAAAAAATAAAAAAATAAAAATTGGCAAAGTGGTGTATACATTCAAAAGCAAAAGCAATGCAGAATTTATCTTAACTTTTATATTTTTGGGAAATTAAGTATTATCACGAGTTGTGTTTGAAAACCAAGTCTGAATTGTAAAAACAACTACCAGAGTGGTTGATCTGCTGATGGTGGTGGAGGTGGGGAATCAGATCCCAAAACATCTTAGTGAATTAAGCAGAATAACTACAATTAAAAAATTACATGTGGCAATAAACAGTTTATTGGTTAAAAATCACTTAAAGAACTTTAATATAGGAGTTAGAAAAAAAACCCAGCACACCAATCCTGCAGTAATCTAACATCACACACACTTTGACAGACAAAAGGCCATAGTGTTAGTCACACCTGCACTATGCATACACTGTGATAAGAAACAGGTTTGCACTCTTTGTGAAAGAGGTCATGCTCATCCACTTCTCATGTAATGCAAATCTTAGACAAATTCCTTGCCGGGTGTTGTTGATTTAGGTGCTGAGTACTTCGCACCACTGTAGCGGTTGTCTCCTGATGGGCACTGACAACAGAGAAGTGAACCACCTATCAGTAGTAACCCTGCTGCGCCCCAGCCCACGTACAAACAGGCACCCAGCTCTCTCCTCTGAGCATCTGGAACCATGGGGTTGTAAAAGTCCTTTATGATGGTATTAGCAGGCAGCGATACAGTCACAAGACACAGAGCCCCACTCAGGATGAAGAAAAAGCCTGCAGAGATGGCAACTCTGGCTTTTGCCATTTTGTCCCCAACACAGGTGGTGCATTTACCTCCAACCACAGAAAGCAGCAGGCCAAACAAAGAAAACAGGATGGAGATGACGATCATGGCTCGAGCTGCCTGGAGGTCTGGAGGCAGGGCCAACAGGGAATCGTAGACCTTGCACTGCATCTGGCCGGTGCTTTGCACCACACAGCTCATCCAGAGTCCTTCCCAGATGGTTTGAGCCACCACAATGTTATTTCCAATGAAAGCAGATACCTTCCACAAGGGCAGCATGCAGATCAGTATGTTTCCAATCCATCCAAGCACAGCCAGCCCAACACCCAGAATCTGCAACCCTAAAGAAGCCATAACAGCTTTTTTCGACGAGTCAGTTCTTTGCAGGGTTTCCAAATAAAAGTCCACTCTCAGCAGAAGTTTTATATGACCTACAAATCCCCCCAGAATACAGCCCTCCTCTGGGTGGGCTCTGGCTCCATTGCATCAATCACGCTCCCTTTGAGTTCAGAGGTTTTCTTGACAACAAAGAGGCCCACTTGTCCCCAAACAGAGCCCAGAGAAAGAAAAGAAGCTTTAACAGTGCAAATCAAGGGGGAATTTTTTTAAATTAATTTTTAAATATATGGAATGATGCACAAACCCAACCACATCATGTTAGGTTTAATAAAAACAATTCAAATGTCTGAGCAGCGACTCTAAAGCAGGGTAAACATTTTTATTGCTTCTGGAGAAAGAAAGTAAGAAATCCCACAAGCATGAAAAAGTAGTAAGTTTGATTTGGTTAAAAATATCAAAATCAAACCAAATCAAACTTACTGAACACAGAAACTATTAAAACCCATTACCTGATAAGATAGGCTCATTAAAACAGAAACCAACCATACCAAGGAGGATCACAGGTTGAGAAACAACCAACGTGGTGCATGTCTAATTTAATACTGTTTGTTTCTTTTGTTTTTTTCCCCAAGCCAATGCCTCACACCTAATTACCACAGGTGGACTCACTCAGCTTGATTGCTGCACTGGTAAAAGAAAATGAAATCAGATGTAAAACCAAAAGCAATCATTATGATCTCATATTGTTACACAAGATACTAAAGTCAATATTAAAATGCAATCTTTAAAATCACTCTTCTTCTCATTGTTATGTTCTTGGCAGAACTGCTACTTTTGTCTGAGTGAAATCATAGCCTCACAAAAAACACCCACAAAAAATAATGAAAAAGACATTAATTTAGGTGGAAGATTTTTATTCTAAACATTCTTTTCATTTCAGTTTTCACAGCACTTTTGCAAACATTCATCCATTTTCTTATTGGTTTATCATAAGAAAATGGGTTGGAGGGGATCTGGAACATATGCCAGCTATCACTGGGCAGGAGGTCAGTCCTAATGACCACAGGTGTTTTCACTTTGAACACTTCTGAATAACCAATCAGGAGAAACCACGAGCCTCCCATGTGGATATAAAAGCTGCAGTTGAGGCCTACAGTCATGTTGTCTTGTTGTGTTTCCAGTTGATTCTTCCTCACAGCTCTCTGGTGCATCAGAAGAGACATTATGGCATCTGCAGGACTTCAGATCTTGGGCATCATTTTGGCAGTGATTGGCTTTTTTGGAGACATAATTACCTGTGCTTTGCCATTGTGGAAGGTGTCTGCTTTCATTGGAAACAACATCGTGACAGCACAGGTTTTCTGGGAGGGCCTCTGGATGAACTGTGTGATGCAGAGCACTGGCCAGATGCAGTGCAAGGTCTACGATTCCATGCTCGCTCTTCCTCAAGACCTGCAGGCAGCCCGTGCTCTGGTTGTGATCTCCATCTTGGTCACCCTAATGGGACTCCTGCTTGCCATCGCAGGCGGAAAGTGCACCAACTGCATTGAAGAGGAGACTGCCAAGAGTAAGGTGGCCATTGCTGCGGGGGTGGTGTTCATTGTTGGTGGCATCCTGTGCCTCATCCCTGTATCCTGGTCTGCTAATGAGGTCATCAGGAACTTCTACAACCCAATCATGTCTGACGGACAGAGGAGAGAGCTTGGAGCATCGCTGTTCATTGGCTGGGCTTCATCTGGACTCCTGATCATTGGAGGTGCACTCCTTTGTTGTCAGTGCAAGCAGCCTAAAGATGGTGGATACTCTGTCAAATACTCTGCTCCACGCTCTGCAACAGGTGGTGGAGCATATGTTTAAATGTCTGCAAGAGGTTGGAACGGCTGTAGACTGTCACCCTCAAGAGAAATGGACAAGGCTGTTTTTATGGACTAAGTATTTAGGTGTTTTTACTTTACTTTTGATTTAATAAAACTCTTTTCACTAACTTGACTATGGTTGCGCCTTTTTTTTTTTTTTTTTTTTTTTTTTTTTTTTTTTTTAAAAAGACAAATGTTCTCAGATGGTTTGGTCCAGAATGGCTAATTGTGTTACACCCCCCTCTAGTTCTGTACTCCCTATAGGCTTTTGGCTATTTTTATATAGATAGAGTATAGACTTTACACTCCAGCTCACAACTAAAACGCAAACTCTGGGGAATTAAGATAAGGCAGCTAACTGCGTGCAAATTGTCTTGCAGAGTTTAAACTAAAAGGCAACAAATGCCAAACCAGAATCAGCAAAAATGCGCTATAAATTCATGAGGTGCACTTGAATTGATATCATATTCGAAGGGGGGGCAGTAGTACAAAATAAGCTAAACATCTATCTGGCCCGTCTGACATACAACTGGCGTTTGATGCTGGAGTGTTTGGTCTGCTTTTAATTGCTGGTTGCTAGGTAACATGTCATGTAATGAAGGCTTTGTGGCTATAGGTTCGAATATTGTGCTTTGGGACTTTATGTGATTGGTGCATAAAGTCCCAAATGGACAATTTTACCTTGTTGGTATGTGGTTACTAGGCGACATCCTATCTGATATAGATTTAAAAAAAAAAAAAAAAAAAAAATCTTCAGGGGCCTGTGATGTATCTGTGTGCCAGTTTTGCTTGCTGACTTGATTTTGTAAAAAGAGGTCATGAGCTAACATAGGCTTTGTTTATTTAGTAAGATTAAAACATTTAAGTGCCAAGAAATATTCATAAAAATGCATCAGTAATTTGATACTGGTCTAGTTTTTCATGCATTCTGGTAATATGTGAAAGTACTTTAAAATACAAGAAGTATACCTCATGAAATCTGCAGTCTCTATATTGCTGGTTTAAATGAGCAATCTGTTTATTCTTTGTAATGACAAAGCAAGTTTTTATACACTATTGCTTCTGTTAATGGCCTACTAGTTTTTCAGGTCAAGCAGGAATCAAGACAAACAGGAAACTTGCCACAGAACACAGTCCCCTCCCTGTTGCCTTTCTCATACCTGAGGAGCAAAACAACAAAGCAAAACCCAACCAGCAGCATTTACAGACAACTGAAAGCTGGAAGTAAAAATGATCTTAAACTCAACTGGAGGTTGATTTTGATGGTGTTTTTTTTTTTTTTTTTTTACTTTAAATATAGACTTTATTTTCTGAAAACATGAAGACTCAGATCGTTGGTATGTGTTTGGCAATCCTTGGTTTTCTTGGCACCATCCTCATCTGTGCACTGCCCATGTGGAAGGTGACGGCATTTATACAGTCAAACATCATCACTGCTCAGGTGTTTTGGGAAGGCTTATGGATGAACTGTGTGTTCCAGAGCACGGGTCAGTCACAATGCAAAAACTATAACTCAGTTTTGGCTTTACCACAAGAGCTGCAAGCCTCCAGGGCTCTAATCTGCGTGTCTATTGCTGTGAGCGTGGTGGCCATCGGGCTCACAGTGGTTGGAGCTCGATGCACTTCTTTCTTTGATTATGACCAACCGACCAAATCCAATGCCGGCATTGCAGGAGGTGTGGTGTTTATTATAGCAGGGATCGTGTGTATTATTCCTGTCACCTGGTCAGCTTACAGCATCATCACAGGGTTTTTTAATCCTGTGGCCACAACAGGAAGTCAAGGAGAGCTGGGAGCTTCTATATATTTGGGATGGGTATCTGGAGCACTCCTCGTCATTGGAGGAATTACTTTGTGCACCACCTACAGATGCTGTAGAGGATGAGAGAACATGCTGTAGAACATCCAATACATGCTGCAGTTAACAGTTCACAAGACAATGTGTGCACTCTCAAAGACTTTTTTGTTTTGGGCTTTGAACTTCTATTTTCATCATTTTTGTCAACCTGTAATTGCACTATATTGAAATTTTACAACAAATCATAATGAAATGTGACACATTAAAATAGTAAATAGCATGTATAATTATGTATTTTAATATTTTTAAAGAGCTACAAGGAAAATTAAGTCTGTTTGAGCTACTCTTGGATTGTATGTATGTTGCATATGATAATACAAAATGTTTACTGAAAAAATGTCCGATATGCTGTGTAGAGCACGTTTTAAAAATTTTAATGAATAGTATTTGTTTAAGGCTCATAATCTTATGCAATATTTGTATTACTGCATTTGTGAAAAAGTCTTTTTATACTTTTATACTTTCAGTGAATTTCAGTGATTGTTTTAGTGGAAGTTAGACAAAATGAAGTAAACCAGTCAGCTACAGAAAAATAAGCTATTACCGTTTATTAAAAAATTAGGTAAAAATAGGTATGAATTCAGTGGTAGACTTTGTAACATTTTTAAACTATGTGTTCTCCATTGTTTGTGCATGTTGTACTCTGTAAATGGAAAAAAACAACCCTTTGTGTATTTGTATCTTAACAAAAATAAAAAATTCACTGTATATTTGTACTTTGGGTGACAATTTATTTATTTTTTGTCTTTTTATTTCTATTTTGTAAAACTGCTAATTGCACTTAGGACTGTTTGATATGACGATATATATCGGATAACGATATGAAAACATCTATAGTTTAATATTATATGCTATCATTTGTTTCGTGGTGTCGCAAAATAAACTGTTTACGGCAATATTTTTTCATCGTTTTGATGGTCCCTGTAGTGGCTACATTAACTTCTTAAAGCTCTCTTTTTTTCTTATATTTAAAATAACCACACTACAGACGGATAAGCGACTGTTTTTATACATTGGTTTGTTAGCAACAACAATGGTAAACCCAGCATGTAGCTCCGCCGTCCGCTTATTTATTTTCCACATGAACCTTTCACAATAAAGCTGAAGATCCTGTTGAGATTTTTCAAAATAAACTGAAATGATGACAAAATGCATTATTCTCAAACATCAAATTTCAGAATATGAAGATGAAACATTCACCGTACCAATTCTTCTTTTATGTTGCTCTATGTAATAGATATACTGGTGCGGTTTTGTTGTTGAAACTAGAATGTATCCCATGATGTTCATGCTTAAAGCTAGTTGGCCTGAAACTTGGAAAATATTGACGATATGAATATGAATAAAACGTTTTTGCTTTGGCTTCAGTTAAACATACTGTAATAAGTTGTCTGATCTGATTTTTATTTCCAAAGACCCCCTGTTTGATGGTTAGCCAGTTAATTTGCAATAGTAAAAGGTCTCATTTTGTGTAACACCTTAAAAAAAAAAATTGGGAGTGAGTTGGGCTTCTGTTTCTTGTCTGTGGACTCTGCGGCACATAAAGGGGCTGGGAAGCCAACCTAACAATGAGCGGTCAACCTAACCAGACCAAATACTACACAACATCAAATCCACATTTTAAGATCTGGTATGTTTTCTGTTCATTGCGTGGAGAGCAGATATTCACTGAATACATATCGAGAAATTCTATATGTAAGAGGTTGACTTTGCATTGCATCTCGCTCATACAAATTGTACCCTACAACCCTACTCAACCCCTCCTACCTGTCACCATCACAAAGCATTACTGATGTTTCAAAGAGGAGGGGTGGCAGGAAGTGGTCAGTGTGAGATTTTTTTAATTTAGGAAAGAAGAAATCAAGCGCTTACTCAAAGAGAATCACTGGTTTTCTGTCAATTGGCTTGGTGCTCTGAGGGCAGTCCATACCCTCCACCAATGGAACCTCTCCTAGCTCTTCTATTCCAAAAGGTGGAGTATATTACAGGGAGTGCAGAATTATTAGGCAAGTTGTATTTTTGAGGAATAATTTTATTATTGAACAACAACCATGTTCTCAATGAACCCAAAAAACTCATTAATATCAAAGCTGAATGTTTTTGGAAGTAGTTTTTAGTTTGTTTTTAGTTTTAGCTATTTTAGGGGGATATCTGTGTGTGCAGGTGACTATTACTGTGCATAATTATTAGGCAACTTAACAAAAAACAAATATATACCCATTTCAATTATTTATTTTTACCAGTGAAACCAATATAACATCTCCACATTCACAAATATACATTTCTGACATTCAAAAACAAAACAAAAACAAATCAGCGACCAATATAGCCACCTTTCTTTGCAAGGACACTCAAAAGCCTGCCATCCATGGATTCTGTCAGTGTTTTGATCTGTTCACCATCAACATTGCGTGCAGCAGCAACCACAGCCTCCCAGACACTGTTCAGAGAGGTGTACTGTTTTCCCTCCTTGTAAATCTCACATTTGATGATGGACCACAGGTTCTCAATGGGGTTCAGATCAGGTGAACAAGGTGGCCATGTCATTAGTTTTTCTTCTTTTATACCCTTTCTTGCCAGCCAAGCTGTGGAGTACTTGGACGCGTGTGATGGAGCATTGTCCTGCATGAAAATCATGTTTTTCTTGAAGGATGCAGACTTCTTCCTGTACCACTGCTTGAAGAAGGTGTCTTCCAGAAACTGGCAGTAGGACTGGGAGTTGAGCTTGACTCCATCCTCAACCCGAAAAGGCCCCACAAGCTCATCTTTGATGATACCAGCCCAAACCAGTACTCCACCTCCACCTTGCTGGCGTCTGAGTCGGACTGGAGCTCTCTGCCCTTTACCAATCCAGCCACGGGCCCATCCATCTGGCCCATCAAGACTCACTCTCATTTCATCAGTCCATAAAACCTTAGAAAAATCAGTCTTGAGATATTTCTTGGCCCAGTCTTGACGTTTCAGCTTGTGTGTCTTGTTCAGTGGTGGTCGTCTTTCAGCCTTTCTTACCTTGGCCATGTCTCTGAGTATTGCACACCTTGTGCTTTTGGGCACTCCAGTGATGTTGCAGCTCTGAAATATGGCCAAACTGGTGGCAAGTGGCATCTTGGCAGCTGCACGCTTGACTTTTCTCAGTTCATGGGCAGTTATTTTGCGCCTTGGTTTTTCCACATGCTTCTTGCGACCCTGTTGACTATTTTGAATGAAACGCTTGATTGTTCGATGATCATGCTTCAGAAGCTTTGCAATTTTGAGACTGCTGCATCCCTCTGCAAGATATCTCACTATTTTTGACTTTTCTGAGCCTGTCAAGTCCTTCTTTTGACCCATTTTGCCAAAGGAAAGGACGTTGCCTAATAATTATGC
Source organism: Perissodus microlepis (assembly GCF_051167445.1). Classification (NCBI taxonomy): domain Eukaryota; kingdom Metazoa; phylum Chordata; class Actinopteri; order Cichliformes; family Cichlidae; genus Perissodus; species Perissodus microlepis. The sequence goes on along the minus strand of NC_140470.1, from coordinate 18,998,146 downwards.
ACACCTGATATAGGGTGTTGATGTCATTAGACCACACCCCTTCTCATTACAGAGATGCACATCACCTAATATGCTTAATTGGTAGTAGGCTTTCGAGCCTATACAGCTTGGAGTAAGACAACATGCATGAAGAGGATGATGTGGACAAAATACTCATTTGCCTAATAATTCTGCACTCCCTGTATGTGACATGCATGAACTTGACAACTTTGCAGTCACAACGCTTGATCCCACAAAAGATTTCTCACATATTTTGCATGTGGCAGTTCACATGCAAAACACTCTGAAAACATCCAAAAGCCACAGCACCAGCCCCCCACTTCAGCCTGCCGCCAGTCCTGCTGACCCATTTAATAAATATAGCTCTGAAGCAATGAACCACATGAAGCAAGTCTTAATCATCCACTGCAACTCCAAAAAAAGAAAAAGAAATTCAACAGACTGTCATCTCCTTTAATTTCAAGTAGAGAGAAAAGATGTTTTCTTAAACTGTTAAACAACAGACAATGAGCTCAATAATGATATGAATACATCCTTTGAAAAGAGGCAGCTTCTGAGCTGTTTGTGAATGTACGCATAAAACAAATATTCAAACACCTCTGGGCTACACAGTCAGGTTTTCAGGCTTTTACACTCACAGAAAGGGTTGATATTGAGCACTGAGCCTCTGAGATACTTTCATGAAGAAAGTGCAATTAGGGATGTGCGATATGATCAAAATCTCATCTCATATGAGACATTTATCGTCCTGACATTTTCTGTAAATTGTGTGAATCTTGGGCAACTCGACTTGAGTGAAGTGTTTTCAGCTGGGCGTCATTTACCTGGAGTGTTTTGAGCAATGCGGCCGCCATTTTCTTTGTGAGTATAACACGGTTTGCCTTCTGTTTGGAGCTACCTGGTTCTGCCTCATCTTCACTGGCCATGCCGGTATTCTCTGTGCCTGCATCCATGTGGTAACTGTAAGCACCATTTATAGTTACTTCATGTTTTTATTTGAAGAATTGGTACGGTGAATGTTTCATCTTTGATTTTTTTAATAATTAACTGAAGAAAACATTAAAAAGTGCACATTGGGTAATCTTTCAAGATGTAGAATATGAAAAGTCTCATTTTTTGCCTACATTTTGATGCAAGCTTCTCCTTCTAGCCACGATTCCTTTTATTTGAAAAGAATTTTAATATAGTCATTTGTTAACACTTGCCATTGTATCTCATGGGTGTGAAATATGGAAAAACTAATGGTGTTTACATGTTGTCATATTAATGAAGCAAATTTAGTTTCTTTAGTTTTCCAAAATCTTGTGGTATGGATTGAAAAATTGAATAAATTCTTTCATAATGTAAACTAGGACAGCGGTCCCCAACCCCCAGGCCACGGACCGGTACCGGTCCGTGAGTCATTTGGTACCAGGCCGCGAGAGTTGAGACTCGGGTGTGAAACTTATGGTTTTCAGGGTTTTTATCGGTTTTTAGTGTTATTTTGTTATCGTTTTTTTCCGTTAACTCGGTTTTTCTGTGTGTTATGAATAAATCTTCTTTTTTTCGGTACCGGTACTAGTTTTATTTTGTTGTATTTATCCGCGACACCTTAAAGGCCGGTCCGTGAAAATATTGTCAGGTGCAAAAAAGGTAGGGGACCGCTGAACTAGGACATGTAGAAAACTTTCATATTTTGGAAAAGATATTTATTAACATTATCCAGTGATCATCATATTGTTCTGAGTGTTACTGAATAACTGTAGACAGCGGGATCTTGGTGGACGCCTAGGGGACAGAATGTCATCTATGTTTATTTTTAAATCTAATTTCATTGCTGAAACTATGAAACAACAGGCTGTAGAGGGAGACTTTAATACAGGTTGACTAATTCGTACTATCATAGCCGATGTAGAAAAATCTGTATAGATTTAGCATAATATATTAAAAGTTTATTTGAATAATCCAAGTATGCAAACTAAATATCACAGGAGAGGTTATGAGACCCCAAACACTGACAAGGTCCAGTTCAGAGATGCAGGATTAGCAGAGGTGAAGCCTAGAAGACAGCTGGCAGCTGCAGCCATGCATGTCAGTACCCACCTGTCACAAAGAGCAGCCTTTCCATTCCTAATTCTGCATAACTGTAAGCACTGAAGGAAACTGCCAATTGGATACTTCTTTACACTCTCACTGTGTCCTGTGGGTGAAAAAAAAACCCAAAACTCAGCCAACAAGATTTTGACTGGTCTCTTAATGCAATTGACACACTCTCTTCGACAAGAAGCCTGGGTTCGGAAGAGCCCAACCGTCCTACAGGGACGTTTCCTGTCGGATACACAATGGATGTGAAGGAATTGGTGCGTTGTGTGCCTGGGAGGACTGTCGATTGAGGACATAGAAGATTTATACCTATTAAGAGCTATGATAACAGGGTTCCTGCTGATTGGAAGTGGCTGGGCCCTGGCTTATCGAAGATTGAAGAAAGCGGTTACAGCTGTTCAAAACCCCACAAGGCTGGCTGCGTCGATCGAAGCGATGGGAAGGGCCATGAGTACTCAGACTGTGCTCATTGAACGCAATATGGATAAAATCTTGGAGAAGCTCACAGCTCTTCAACGAGAAATTGATAGACCAGGTGACCAGTGACAGACATTAGACCAACTGTGAAAAATGCAGTTTCCCCAAAAGTTGATTCTGTTCATCTGGATGTAGAAACTTTCACCACATACCCACCCGTTGCTTGTCACGTGAGTTTATGGTGTTGAGGTGTGAATGCATGTTATTGTTGTGCCGAGAAGTTAGTTTTCCGTTCTCATACTCCTCTACCAGCCCCCCCCCCCATTGTACATTTCATTGTTTGGCTTCAAAGCTACCTGTTCTGCCCAATCTCCAATGGGACTTTTGTGTAATGTTTGGAAGGGGTCCAACTTCACTGCAGGCAACTGAGAAATAAAGGCTCAATCATAATGAAAGGTAATCAGGCCTGAGGAGAATCCACTGCCAGAAGGTGACGCTGTAGACATTGAGAATAGCTGCAAGCACCTGGAAGTCTCACAGGCCAAAAAAAAACAAAAAAAAAAAAACAACATGAAGTGGCTGCAAGGATAGCTGCAACCTGGAGGGTTTTCACCATACAACCACATTAGTTTAGATGAGTGGAGTGGGATTAAACCTGAAGCACTAGTGTGCTAATGGTACAAAAATTAGAGACTTCTTTGGAAAGGGATCAAGTAGGGTATTTCTTGAGTGTCCCTTAGAGAAGGCTACATAGACCATTCTGTTAAGATTTGCTCATGCAGTAGCTTAAAGCCATTTTCCTCTTAGTTTTGTAGGTATTGAGACTAGACATTCATAGACCGTTGTGTTCTTTGTCAGAGCTGCAACCATAATCTTAAGACATGAGCTTTAAGACATTGAAGCCTAAAGTTTGTTAAAGTTGGCCTAAAGTCTATAAATCCAGCAGTGACAGAAGCATGTCAAGTCTACAGATGCACAAACTTGTCACCCAATGTTAGGGTTCATATTTCTAGTTCAAGTCAAGCCTGAAATGAATCCACTCTTAAAGGGCCTCAGGATTTGAGTACTATGCAAACACATCCGCTCAACTTGAGTCAGATTAAACCTCAGACAGTTGTGTGGCAAGAAAAGTTACCATGTGAAGACAAGCACTTTCTCAATTTGACTTCTTCATTAAGCATATGGAGCACAAAGCCATGTTAAGGTCATACATCCTTTGACACTAAACATTTACAGCACCTCAAAAATTACCAGATTACACAGCAAATAATCTAGTCAGAGATTTAAGGAATGTGGCTCAAGTAAAAAGATGAAATCTACCAGAAGCCAATCACTAAACATTTCTGGCCAAGGTAAATATGGTGAAGAGCATAAATGTAGGTATAAGTCTTACACTGATAACATTAACACTTCACTGTAGCAATTTCAAGACTTGAGGTAGTAGAGTGAATCTGATCTTGTCTTGGCTCTGGTGTGAGGCACAAGTTTAAAGTACATGGTGTGCATTAAGGACAGGCGGTTGTCAAAAGCTTTAGCTAATAGACTTCAGCTTGGTCCATGGGTTTGTTCCGCGCACCTCAAAAGGCGGCTCATTGTAGAAGATGTGGTTGCACAGTTCTTCCAGTGGGGGCTCTGGGTCTGTGGTAGCAAACTGAGCTGCAGCCTCAATCTCCTTCCTCACTTCCACATCAATTCCCTACAGAAATGACAGTTAAACAAGGCATCTTCCAGTATATGAGGCAATTCTGCAAGACATGTGATGAAACCTGGAGGATCTCATTTTAAATGTAGTTGCAGCCCTTTCGTTATCCTCACATGTAAAGCATGCCATTAATACTAGTTCAAGTGAGATCACAAATGTTAGTATGCTTAGCTAGTCAGACTTCAATTACTCGCTGCAAAGAAAAGGTCTAAACTGTCAGAAGTGTTGCTCATAAGTTTGATTTCTGCATCTCCTACCTTGAGTTCCTCCACACTAGCCATGTTGTGGCTGAGCATGTGGTCCTTTAGCATTGAGATGGGGTCACTCTTACTGCGCACTTCCCGGATCTCCTCACGTGTGCGGTAGCTAGAGGGGGAGATGGTGCAGGAGTTGTAGGGATGCACAATGGTTGCCAACAAATGTTCTTTGAGCATTTAAAAGTGATTTAGATGCTCAAAGTGAAAAATTAGTGCCTTGAAATTTTCAGTAAGCCATTTCTATGCAGATTAAGTGTTAAGTCTATCAATTTCTAAAGTTATTTTGAAGCATCAAGTCTGTCAAATTGAGAAATCTAGCAGAAGATACAGATACTGAAATTCTGTAGGCAGAACTAGCCACTACAGAGGGCATACATGAGACCAAGGAGCAGAGGTAAGAGCCACAGACACGGCAAAGGACATTTGTAAGATTAAAGAACTTAAGTTGCTGCAACTTAAGCTGGCTCAATTAGACGTTTACCTAAGTCCAGGATCGCTCATGCTGTGTCCATGATAGAGGTATGTCTGGAGTTCCATGAGAATAGGACCCTGAGCAAAGGACAAAGAATTTCAGAGAGACAAGTTTCATATCCTGCACATGACAATTAAGCATTTTAAAACATACCTTCCCAGAGCGACAGTGATCAGCAGCAAATCTGGTTGCTTCCCGGACACAGAGAACATCCATTCCATCCACCTGTGCACAGTTACTGAGTTTTAATCTCATCTTACAAAAAACTGACAGGGTCCATATGCAAGTCAATGGTTGCACCAGACACATTTTAAATTAGTCAAACCTACAATGAGTCAGAATTGGTATACTTGTCTGTATTGCAGTCTGATAGTGAACTTCAGAATTCTGCAAGAATTCAACATTAGACCAGTGTGTGAGAATGGGTGGATGACTGGATGTGTAAAGTGCTTTGGGGTCCTTAGGGACTAGTAAAGCGCTATACAAATACAGGCCATTTACCTGACCATTTGAGGCTGCCATTTCTCCAAATGGTATTTCTCTCACTTCCAGCTAGTGTGCATTGTGTTTGAAACAAAGTTCAAGCATGCATTTGTAACTAAACAAACCCAGATTGAATAATTGGCATTTTGATTAAAGAGTGCAAGACATCAGGCTTTGCAAAATGAGAGCAACTGTCATTTTGACCTGCACTATTCTACAAGTAATGAGAGATGTGCCGAAGCATGCCAGACCCCCTACCCTCAGACCAGAAATGAACTCTCCTCTCTTGTAGTAATCTCTGCTGGCTGCAGCTCGCTCCACTGAGGTGCCCATGGCATACCGGTTGTTCTCACAGACAAAGATAACAGGCAGCTTCCAGAGAGCAGCCATGTTGTATGTTTCAAAGATCTGGCCCTGTTGAATATACGCAAGGCTTTTAAAGGTTGTCCTGCAAAGTTGTGAAGTTACAGCTTCAAGACTTCCTAGAGTTTGATCATGTTGTGCATTTAGCACATATTTGACAGATACTGGCCGTGCAGAGCCAAGTGTTGCTCTTCAACCCATTTACGTACAAAATAAAAACTACATACCTGGTTGGCAGCACCATCACCATAGAGACAGACACACAGCTCATTGTTGCCCAGGTAATTGCAGGCAAGTGCTACACCAGCACCCAAAGGAACCTAGAGAAATCCCACGTTGTGTGGACATTAGTGTTAAAGGCTAAATGTACAACAAGTGTCAGTTCCAAACCAATGACATCTGACATACTTAAACCATAGAAGGCAAAAAGACCAGTAACAAGACACTTAGATGACATTTACCTGAGCACCAATAATTCCATTTCCACCATAGAAGGTTTTGCAGTACATGTGCATAGAGCCGCCCTTGCCCTTTGCAATTCCACCTCTTCTGCCTGTGCATGGAAAACATTAGTTGACATAACGAAAGTATTTCCATCTCAGAGCCTTAATCTCAGGGAATAAACCACCAAGGGCAAGCCACAATTGTGCCACCGTCATCCAATTAGGGAGACATTTCTATTGTCATCATCTTGTAACTGTAGTACTCCATGTACTGGGCTCTTTAGGATATTCTTTAAGTTTCTGAACCTCAATAGCTTGACTTTTGGGAAATATTAAAAACCTGTCAAGTTACTCTAGCAAAAACTGAACACTTACAACTGCCACGTTCACAGTGGAGTCGTCAAAATGAGTCCCATGTTTACTGATCTTTAGTCTTCAACAACTCACCAGTGAGCTCAGCCATGATCTCCTTGACAGTCCCTCCCCGGGTGTAAGTGTAGCCATGGGCACGATATGCTGTGATCAGGTGGTCTGACAAGTTAATTGAGGCTTCAAGACCAACAGCACAGGCTTCCTATAATGAGAAAACAGCTTCACATGTCTGGACCTAAAGGGAGATTCTGAAGAGTAGCCAAAAAGTATTTTACAGTAATAGTACTGTTACTCCAATCTGATTTCACATCAGATTGCAGTTCAAAGCCAGTTTCATACCTTTAGCAGGTATTCAATGTATACCAGCCCCGAGTTACATTGTAGGTGAAGAAAAAAAAACCCCAACCTGGCCATCATACAAGTGACAGAATCCTCTAATCATCTTCTGCTTGTACAGCTGATCTGCCTTCAGCTCCATACGTCTCATGACCTGCATTGTGCGGTAGTACTGCAGACCCTCATCACGAGTCAGAACCACCTGAGTGGCAGGGCCCTCATCCAGCAGGAAGAGGTCACAGTTCTGGAGAAGCAAATACCCATGAGTCAAAGTGCCAAGTGCCAGTCTGTGTTCAAGACCTCAATGTCAATCTTACCTTTATTTGAAAGGTAGCCCGAGTTGTGAAATCAGTGAATGTGCGTGCTGACATAATCAGTGCAGCACCCTGTTGAAACAAATTTAAGCAGATCATGATGCTTCCAAGACATTTTTTCTCGAGCGCTGTTCCCATTAATCATTAGCCACTCAATGCAACTAAAACACTAGTGGTTCTTTCCCCAACCAGCCAATAGAATTTCTCCTTTGTAGAACCAGGTTTATAGTTAAGCCATGCACTGAACAGTCTTTAAGCAGACTGTCACAGTTTCCAGTAGTCTCAAGCCATCATCTGAAACAAATTAAAAGTTCTTATCCAGCGCAAATAATATTTTAGCGCTAAAGCTTTAATTTTTAAATAAAAACAAGAAGAACAAAAAACAAAGCCTTTAACTCAGGTCACAATAAAATAAAAACTCAGTACTTACATTCTTCTTGGCAGTCATTCGAAACACACTTGCGATACTGGCCAACATTTTGCCTACACTAACCCAAGACACAACTGTCCTTCTGGCTCAGGGCCTCTTCCCTGTCTTCAATATTGGCAGCTAAAAAACACATCTGACGGCGATCCCTCTGATGTGCATAGCACAGAGTGAAGTGAAAGCACCAGAGGTAATCAGGGTAAAGTGACTGCACCTGCAGGAAGGAGTGGAGTTTGTTAACAGTTTACTGATTAAAGGATTGGATGCTGTTGATTTTAAAAGAAAATGTAGACATACTATTGATGATCACGAAGAGCCTGATACTCTCAGGTGATCTGTGTGCCAGGATAAATGGGTTGTGTTTTATTGAGTAAAGGGTGTTAAATTATTGTGTAGAAGGTGTAAAATTGGTGTGATAAAACTTGGCCATAGCCGTGTTTGGCCCACTGTGGTTGCCACATTTCATACTGTGTTGTATACTTTTTAAACAAGGAAAATTGCTGCATGAGCTTGTTAGGATCCTTGAAATCAATTTTTAAAATAAAATAAAACAAAATAAAGGATCTGTCTAACTTGGGAGCTGCTGTCATACTGACGTAACCACAGTCTCAGGCCTTGATCTGTTTCTGTTACATCCTACATGTCTTTGAAGAAATATTCTCAGTCCAGCTGAGGATGTGGTCCCTGCCAGTCATAATGGTAGTTTAAATGCCCTTTTAGGTATGACCTATACGTTTCTGCAGTATGTTTATCCACTTTGTAAAGGCATTTGTATAAATTTGTGTTACAGAATCAATCACAACCATTAGTTTCATATCTGCAATAAAACCTTTCACCTATATAGCATAACAGTGCAATTCTTTAATGCTTCTTTAAGCTGTTTCAGCTATTAAACTTTGATGATGGCTATAACTTCACCTCGGTGTGTCCTTGGTCCTCCAGGTAGATGCCCGAGGTTTTTGAAATCTGGTGAGTGAGATCAGACTGCAGAGATCCTGATCCTGTAAAAAAAAATTAGGAGAAAAAACATCACTGCACACTTTCATGAAATGAATTAAAGTTGATGAAAGGAAGAAAAACAGGTTAAATTAGAGCAGAGCTCTGGGAAGCAAAACAATACAACATCATCAGTTTTTATTAAATGTGATCTTCAGCCATTAAATTGTGATGGAGATGGCAAATGGTAAATGGTAAATGGCCTGTATTTGTATAGCGCTTTTCCAATCCCTAAGGACCCCAAAGCGCTTTACACAACCAGTCATCCACCCATTCACACACACATTCACACACTGGTGATGGCAAGCTACATTGTAGCCACAGCCACCCTGGGGCGCACTGACAGAGACGCCCCAGGGTGCAATACCAAGCCAAGTGTGTGACCCGGGAATCTACTGAGCAGGCGATCGGTTTATAGCTTGAAACTTACACACACGATCACTGAATGCACTTCCTGCTGTGAGACAACAGTGCCAACCACCACTGTCCACATTGTCCACATTCATTTAATTTTTTTTTTAAAATGTCTTTGCAGAGTTTAATAAGTTCTCTCTACTATACAGCATATGCACTTTGCACAGGCTATAAGTATTCATCTGCACAGTAAAATGGTTACATCTATGTCACTCATTTATTTTTATTTTGTTTTGATTTCCTGCCCTGTATCAAATCCATCATACACTCTCAGCTACAAGTACCGATACACTAATAAAATATTGAAACTGATTAGGTACAGTCTACAATCTTTCCACGCATAACATGAATAATCCAGATTGAGGTTGTCATAATGAAAGGGTTAAATAGCTGTTAGTGTGCCTCGGTTTGTTTTGCAGCATGTTTCACAATATAAAAAAACATAATCTGATTTAAAAACATGAGGACTTACACGTAAGCTTAAAATAAGCCGTCCTTATCTTTAAATCTAACCTCTCTTCTTCCTCCCCTGTGCGCTTTCTTATCTTTCTCCATCTCTGAGTGAAGTTAGCTCTCTTTTTTTTCTCTTCCTGTGAAATATAGCAGCTGGACCTTTAGCTAGCAACACACGGTGACAAACTGCACACAAACAATTTGTGTGCAGTTTGCTAATGTTTGTTGGTTTGTTAAGGCTCAAATAGGTTTGACGTGATGATAAAATAATTACCCCCAAATGTGTTAAAGCAAAAGTAACAAGACTGTTTTGAAAAGGAATAGAAAGTACAGATATTTATTTAAAAATGCATGGAGTAAAAATAAAAAGTAAAAACTACTCACGGAAAGTACAGTACCTGGAAATTGTAATTTAGTACACCAACAAAATATTTGTACTTTGTTACTTCCCACCTCATGTGACAACGAGGCGGGGAGAGGTGCTTCAGCCAAGATTTTCAAAACATGATGTGTCCTACAAAAACCATCAGAGTTCAGAACAGGCTTAACCTATAAGTAAAGCTATCACCTGGGGATTTAACTATAACTGCAAATTAAACCATAACATATGGGCTCCATGGAGCGCCAGCCTGCTGCCTCAACATGCAGAAGCTGCCAGTGGCAGTTTGGTAGGATGTAGAAGGTAGGAGAATCCAAACAAAATATCACTGCAAACTTTAAATATGCAAGTACAAATCTAGCAGCACTTTCTGGATGAAAGCATGAGAGAAACTCTCTCTGGGTCCCTCCCATGTAGCTTTGACCAAAGGCCACAAAAGTACAGACACTGTACTTAAGTAAAAGTACAGCTACTCTGGTAAAAGTTTTAATACTTATTCAACTTATTTAGACAAGTAAAAGTGAAAAAGTGCATGCTCGGAAATGTACTCAAAGAAAGTAAAAGTTTTTTTTTTTTCTTAGGACATTTCTACCAGTTATTTTTGTGCAACACAAACTGATCCTCGCACTGTATGAATATAATAAAATTTTAGCACATGGAATTGCAAACTTTATTTCAGTGTAAATTATATGTCTAAAAAAAGCACTCGGTTTGCCCCATGATTGGAAGGTTGGGGGTTCAAATCCACCAAACGGCTACCCTGAGGTACCCCTGAGCAAACTACCATCTCTACACACTGCTCCTAGAGTACTAGATTGGTGGCTGTCCAACTGCAGAGGACTAATTCCCTACGGGATTAATAAAATATACATTATTATTATTTATCTCCAGAAGACTTTTTTAGTGTACAAGCCGTGATCAGCTGAAGTTAGCTCTCATTCTTTTCTCACCTTAGGACGTACAGCAGCAGGACCTTTAGTAGACATAATGTGCAACTCACTGCATACAAGTTGTTTGTTGGCTGATATTTGTTAAGCTGATTCTTGCAGTGTGCTATTAAAACTAAGAAGGCATGTACACATTCACACATGTGGCACAGAAACATAGTAACTACAATGGCTCGTGGTCTGATGGAAAATAGTGTTTGTGTTTTTTTGATCAGCTGTTCCACACAAATTTCAGGTTTATATGGTGGATAGTTTATAATGATGCAGCTCACCTTGGAATAACTCTTAATCAAAGTCGAAGATAAAGTCTTAATCCTGAAGACCCTTTGCACATTGCTCGGCAATTTACATTAGAAGAGCTATTTCTTAAATCATAAGCGCGTTGATTTTCAGTCATCCTCCTGTCTTTTATCTGAGTTGGCAGCTGTTTGCAAAGAGAACAAAACTTGCGTGGAACCTGAGCTCACACTGGATTTTTGAGTCACTAATTTGTGCTGCTCTTGGCAGAATACTGTAAAGTTCCCTCCATCCATCACTTATCCCAGCTGAACTGTACTGATGCAAAGAACTTTACTAATGAACACTGGTTATAATCAACCTTAAGCACACTTTATCAGTTCATGTTAATAATTATGTAATATATATCTGTGGCAAATGTAGATATGTTTTATGATCTACTGTTGTTAGAAATATTGCTAGGAAAATTAGTGGAAATATGTAGTTTTGCATCCCCGATTAATGGATATTATAACAATTTTATTTATTTAAAATGATATATTTTGCTATAATTAACAATTGCTCTCTGATCTGCTCCCTGAATGGCATGCCACCATATAGCTCCATCTTTTGTTTTATTTTCTCCCTCTCTCCTCCACCTTTCCTTTGATCGTCCAGTGCACTGTGCAGCTCGTCTAAATGTCCTATATGTAGAGACGTGGGCCTTGCAGTGTGAGAAGAGGAGGCTGCATGTGTAAATACATGCAGTTTGAGATACCAGATATAAACAGTGCAGCGAGAGCATGAAGTGTAAATGACAGTTCTACATGATGTGCAAATTCTGAGAACTCTATCAACCTATTTCAACTCTCATGCAAAAGAAAAGTTACTGCACAAAGGTCTTGTTTTTACCTGCATTCTCATACTAGGCTCATCTTTTATCCATAATTCCGAGAAGTCAAAACATTTTTCTAAGACAGTCATATTTTATTGCTTAAAAATGCATCTTATGGCTGTCAACAACATTGGTGTTCACATGTTCTAAGATATATATGTTTATTTATTTTGTGGCTTGGAGATTGAAACATCAGTACAATTTAATGTGTGCTTTCTCACGCAATGTGAACAAGTGAGTGAGGAAGCCACTCGAGTAGTTCCAAGTGTGAAAACCACATAAAAACTAGTTCCTGCTCAGCTGTCGCTCACTGTTAAATAACTGGAGCACTCAGACCACATCACCCCTCCCCTTTGAAGTGGTGGAAAACAGTTTCTTGGTTTGGCCTCAGCCATCATCACTTTACCTATATACAAATAAATCTATCAATCAACAAATGGAACTGTAAAGATACACTGTATACAAAACTAACAAATAAATAAAAACTTTTAAAATAGCCTGGTTCTGCCGGAGGTTTCTTCCTGTTAAAATGGAGTTTTTCCTTCCCACTGTCGCCAAAGTGCTTGCTCATAGGGGGTCATATGATTGTTGGGTTTTTCTCTGTATCTATTATTATAGGATATACTGTACAATATAAAGCACCTTTTGTTTTGATTTGGCGTTGTAGAAATAAAATTGAATTGAATTAAAATAGACAAATGAAGGTGTAGAAAAGCATGCTTTGCAAAGAGAGAGATATTGAGAGAAAAGGAAAAACTGCATGTGCATCCCCGTGTTATAAATACTGTAAGGTGAACATGAGAAACAAATGACAGGTTGACAGAATCACAGCTTGTCAGCTGATTTTAAGAGGCCCATAAACTTATTTAAACTCACAGCTGGCCACCAGGAAATCTGGTAAAAGTCTGATTCAATAATTCAGAGGTAACAAATGAAAATATAATTAATAGGAATAAAAACTAAAAAAAACATATAAAACATTGCACGGCCACGATGTGCTAATTATATATTTTAAAAAATAAATGTAGAGGTAGGAATTGCAATTAATATAAATATCAAAGTATTCACAACATTCCTGAACAGAAATAGGCCTCTGCACCTGGGGTGAGGGTGTGGCCATGAAAACAATGTGACATGCCATTGGATGTTGGGAGACATAATAACATGACGCTAAGCATCGGCCAATGAATGTGAACTAACAACCACAAGGTCGCGGGTATGGCTGCACTGTAGGAAAAAATCCTAATATAAAAGTATTTTACTGTGCATTTTACAGTTTTGTTCTGTTCTTCTAGAATATCATTAAAGTTACGTAAATAGACTGATTTCACATTTCAAATGTAAATTAATGTAAATCACTGTAATGTAATAAAACATAATTTTCATGATTATTAAATGTATCTGTCTGTACATATGCTTATTTAGATTGTTAAAATACATTCACAAATGTATCATGATTTCACAAATATCTATCCGTTATTTGAAAGATTGAACTGTTGAATTCAAATGTAATGCTATGGGAAAGTATATAACATGATTCCTATAAGCTTGTGTTACATCACATAAGTATTATTATCATTGCTATTTAGGGCAATCGTGGCTCAAGAGTTGGCAGTTCGCCTTGTGATCCGAAGGTTGCCGGTTCGAGCCCCGGCTCGGACATCCTCGGTATTGTGTCCGTGGTCAAGACTCTTCGCCTACTGGTGATGGCCAGAGGGGCCGATGGTGCGATAAGGCAGCCTCGCCTCTGTCAGTCTGGCCCAGGGCATGCAATCCATTATTATTTAAACCAACTGTTAACTGTATACTTCTGTACATTTACGTATTATGATTGATATTGCCACATTCATTGAACTTGTTTATAGGTAATTTCATTGTTTGATCACGTTAAAATGTTCCTAATTTAATGTCTAAAAGCACTTGGAAAAGGCAGAATCCCATGTAAAATTAGCGCAACAAACTCTATTTTCATTACTGGAAATAACCGTATTTTTATGAGGAAGTTATTTTCTGTTATTTTACGGTAGTATTTTGGCGCCCCAGCTGCCGGAATATTACCGTTTTTTTAAGATGTTTTTTTTTTAACAGTGTACAAGTATCTACTAGTAATGAAGATACTCTGTAGTCACGTGTTCTTCCTTGGAACTCTACATTAGCATCTGCTATGAGTAAATCTCACATTTCAGTTATAATGAAGGATTGTATATATTCCATGATGAAACAATAATTTTTGATTTTGTTTGTATTTAGTCAAAAATGCTTAATAATTAAAGAGATTAATTAAATTAAAATAAACTAAGATTGCCACATATAATCCAATTGTAAAATTTTTTAGATTCCATTTACAAATATATGCAATTTCCTTTGCGACCTTTTTCTAATTATACTTTTTACATTTTATGCCTCTCTGAGAGCCTGGGTTTCCTGATTGCCAAATATTCTTCCAAACCAACTTTCTTCCAAGCTAAATATTACAAAATATGGTGAAGCATATCTTGCCTTTCGCTTCACCTGCACAAGTGCCAAGGTACACAGTAAATTTCCCAGTGTTAAATCAGCAGTGTTAAAGTGTATTTACTCTAACAGAGTCATTATAAAAACAGCTGCAGCAACCCCCTCCCCCCAGTGTGGGTGATAATTCGCAGAGTTAAAGGACGCAGTGTGAATATTACTCTAGAAAGCTCCTCCCACCAGAGACTCGTTTTCAAACTGAGAGAGGATTTTTCACTACGCCATTTTCTTCACCTCAGTTACATGGTAAGTTGTTCATATTCACTTATTAAACCAACAATTTAACATTTTAAACACAGGTTGCATGTTAAAATAAGGTTACATTCCTTTTGTCCATGTTTATTATATATTTCATTTTGTACCAGAAGCAAATGTGACACTGGCCCTGTCTCAATATGCGTACTTGTGCGTACTTGCGTTCTCGTGTACTCGTGATACGTCATCAGTCGGAGACCAAGTACTGTTCCAATTCAAAGTAGGCATCAAGCCGAGAACACGAAAAAGTCCTCGCTGTGTTCTCGCTCCGCCTGTTTTATCGAGCATGCATCGGTAGTGACTTGTGTGGACTTGGTACAGCTAAATATCCCAGAATGCATTTCGTCCAAAACTCAAACGCGGCAATGGCGGATGAGCAGGGCTAAAAACTTTTAAATATTACTCTTTCTTGGTCACAAAATAAACTTTTAAGTTATTTTCAAGCGAGAATGTAGCTGTGTAAACTTCAAATATCTGCTCGGTTTATCAAGATATCATATATTTCCAAACGTGCTCCGATGTTTTCGGAGACGTCTGTGACCCGCCAGCTCCATAGCAGACAGCGAGGTCGAGGATCACTAGAGCCGGCAAGAACAGCGGACTTCTGGCACATCGTTTTCAACCCCACCCCCCCACCCCCGCGGTCTTTTCACTACTCAGGTTAAACAAACCCCAAACCCCAGCAGCTGTCTATTGTATTGAGTGTCCACTAAAATAAAAATAAAAGCGTTCTAACATCTCACCTGCTTGTTTTTATTAAGATATACATGTACACTATTTTTATTAATAGAGATTTCGCTACTGAGGTTAAATATGATATATAAGTAACTTAGATCACTTCTAAATGTTAATGTTTGGTTTATTTCAGTGTTTTATTTGTTCCTGAGTAAATCGGTTTGGCTGTGATTAAAGTTAAGCTTCATAACATATTACTCACAGTTAAATGAATGCTACAGAGCTGAAAGCTCTAAGACCCTGATCCCAGACAACTCAAAGAAAACAGTGTCCCCTTGACGCCTTTTATTCGGTGACAAACAGTTACACAAACACCCATGGTAAAAAAGTCACTGTGTGTGTGTGCATTTATGTGCGAGCATGTGTGTGTGTGTGTGTGTGTGTTTGTGTTTGTATACGAGACTTCCTGCTGGTCATAAAAGGGTCATCTCCCCTCACCCCTGTATATGGCTCAACTCTTTTAACAGTCCACCATATACGAGCATAGGTGAGCCCATAAATGGCAGGAAGTAAACATTCCTTACCAAATAACAAAACCAGGACCTTACATGAAATGTGCCTGCAGTTAAACACTATAGCTATAACCTCCTCCACCAACCTACAAGTAAGAAAGGGACAGAAAAATATCTAAACATGCAGTTCAGGACAAGGTTTACAAATTTAAGCACAACAATGTCAACTTTTACCAAAATCACCCTAACACTAGGCTGCACTATTTGGTTATGAAACAACATCAGCATCTTGGCAGGGAACTTTTGGCCACTCTGCATGAAACAGACTTTTTGTTAAAATGTTTTTTCATCAAGTTGAGAAGAACATTGGGTCAAAAGAGCCAGGACCATGACATTCACATTCGTATCATTAATTTTCTGTAGGGGAAATCGGGAGAGAAAGGAAAGAAGAAAACTGTTAGTAAAACATAAACATAAAGATTAAAATATACAAGAATTAATATTTAACAGCACAAACAAAGTGAAAGAAAATCAAAGGAATTAAAAAACATTAACAATTGTTGCCAGTAAACAGGCGTGATATTACACCAGAAATGAAATTGTTTTGAGCCCAACTAAAAGGTTTGGTTTGGTGCCTAATGTGTTGCCGGCTTTGTGTGGTTGTATTTCTCACACTATATCCTGCAGTGAAACTGCTTTTCACACAGGGTATTGTTTCTCATCTTTCTCCCACTGTTTCAGAAATATATTCTGTATGCAATTATTACTTCCATGCATTAAACACACACACACACACACACACACACACACACACACACAGACTACTGATCTCACGTATATGAAGTTCTCAATCATAGTTTCCACTTTAATTTAAACACAGCATTTCTTCAGAAGGATTGAGATTAACAATATAACAACACAAGGCTCAATCTGCTGTGAATAAATCTCACTAATTTTAGTGATCCTGAACAAATTTTGATTTCTTTATTTGCACTGAAATAATTTACTTAGTGACTTTGTTTCTACTTTGTGATAAACTTCTAAATGAATAAAAAGTTAACACTGAGATTAAAATTGTAACAGAGATGTGGCATTTTTCAGCAATGATGATGCACATTTAGTAGGTTCCAATCAAATACTACTTGCATTTTTCAAATTCAAATTATTATTAGTTCTTCTGTGTGCAATTTTTTGCCGTTATGTGTCACTTTATTTAGAAACCAGTTTCAACTCAGAGGCAACACTAAAAGCTGTCATCTCCTGTAGAAGTGTGAACAGGAACCGAGGAGGCCACAGTCAAATTCTGAGTATTAAAACCAAATGATAACCACTTCCTTCTCAGCTCTTCAGATAAATTCCTGAATCTCCTGTTAACACATCACCTTTACTCTTTGAAGAGTAAAGGTGCTTCAGCTTCATCATGGTGGCTTGTGAAAGACAGCTTCTGGGCCTGGCCTTGGCCATCATTGGCTTTGTGGGGACCATTAGCATCTGTGCTCTTCCCACATGGACAGTGCATAAAGTCGACCATCAATCATCGAACAACGTGCAATCTGAAGGTTTGTGGAAAGCCTGTGATACCGTCAGTGCAGAGCTTGTGGAGTGCAAACAATATGGAAAACGACTCTATATAAGTCTAGACCTTGAGGTTGCCAGAGTGCTCATCATCATTGCCATTATTATTGGTGTCTTTGGGATCCTGCTCGGTGTTGTTGGGAGCAAATTCATCAACTTTGTGCCAGATGAAATGAAAAAGAGCAAAATAGCTATGGTTTCTGGAGTTGCTATTCTCATTGCTGGCCTCTTTGTGCTAATACCAGTCTGCTGGACCACCATCACCATCACCTATGTTCTGCAGGGTAACTGTGTAAAGAGTGAACCGGGAGCCTTGCTTTACATTGGCTGGATCACCACAGCACTTCTGTTCCTGGGAGGAGGCCTCCTCTGCAGCTCCTTTATCTGCAGAGATGGAATTGACCAAGATGTTGAGTACGTCAACCCTCACTCTTTGTAAATAGTCTTTTTTACAAAGAGCAGTTACTTAGTTACTCATATTAACCTAAGCTTTGAAATCCAGCAGTCTGTTAAAAAGAAAAAAACAAAAGGTTGAATGAGTAGTACAAGAAAGTTTAAAATGTAATTAAAATAGGAAAAACTTTTGGCAATTTGTGGATGTAACTTAATTCTTGATATATTTTGTTGTATTTTATACCAGACTGTTTTTCTTATTATGTTTACTGTTTATGCTATTTACTATAAGAATTTGGACACAGTTTTCCTTTTTTTCTGTTATCTTTGTAAAGATCAAAAGCATGTGCATTCAAAACCTCTATAAAACATGATTGTGTATCTTAAATCCAGATCTGATCTGTGACTTTTTCTTTATTAAACTGTTCAATATTGATTATGTTATTCATTTGCAGTTGCATTGAGAATACCTTTCTGCAGTATTGGTTTGCAGTTTTTTGATTAGGTATGATTGTATTGTAACAGTAAAATTGTCACATTAAGATGTCGGTTAATAAGAGAATGAGATCATGTTTTGGGCATTTTGAGTTTTGCTTAGTGTTTTTAAAGATGTCTTTTTGGTGGCTGTTTTTCTGAAAGAAGCCAATTAAAAAATGTTTGTTTTCTTTTGTTTGAATTTTTAAATTTATTGCATCCAGTGTTGGGCAAGTTACTTTGAAAAAGTAATTAATTTAAATATAAATATATAAATATAAATCATAACAGACTTCAAAGATACCACAATGTACTCCTGCTGTGGAGAGGGTTTGTGGAAGAAATGTGAATTCGCAGAAAACTCAGCCTTTGGTGTGTGTATGGATTACGAGCACATACCATTACCTAAAGAGCTGAGGGCTGCCAGAGTACTTATGATCATTGCCATTATCATTGAGCTCCTTGCGATCCTGCTTGGTGCGGCTGGGAGCAAGTTTATTAACTTTGTGCCAATTAAAAGGCAAAGGAGCAAAATGGCTCTGACTTCTGGAATTGCCTACCTCATTGCAGGCCTCTTTGTTCTCATACCAGTCAGCTGGACAGCCAACACCATCAGTGATCATTTTCATCCTACCCAGTCTCCTTATGATCCTCATCATGGGATGCTTAGGAAGATGGAGTGGAGAACCTCGCTCTACATTGGCTGGTTCACCGCCGTCCTTCTGTTCCTGGGAGGAGGCCTCGTCTGCAGCTCCTTTTTCTGCAGGGGAGAAACTGACTAAAACATTAAGTACTCCAACTCTTACCATGTAAGCAAGGCCTTATCCATATGTAATAAGGCTTATTTTTATACATCGAGCAGTCTATTGGAAGTAAGAAAAAGGTTTTCTGAAAGTTTTCATCTTTAGTTTGTCCTTTGAAGGAGTAGATTAACAAAGTATAAAATCAGATTAAAAAAGAAAACTTTTGCAGTTTGGTTATGTAACTTGCTGTATTTTGTTTTCGGCCATTTTGTTGTATCCTACACCATTATAACCACCTTTGCATTTTTTTTAAATTTATTATTATTTGTGTTGTTCACTTTGTTGTATGAAAAGAGACGTTCCTTTTTTGTGTAAAATCATACAAAGCATGTGCATTTAAAAATGCTATAAAATCTGACTATGTATCCACTGGTTTAAGTCTATGTTTTATCTTTTAGTATCATCTCTTTATGTGATTGTATACAAGTAAGACTAATCTCAAATGAGAATATATATTTCTGAGCATGTAAAATGATGTGTATTTTTTAATTTCTCTTTTTGGTTCCTTTTTTGTTAAAGTGGCTCAGTAAACGCAAAGCTCATTAACCGCAAAGCCGTTTCAGCAGGCTTTTTGCTTTTGTTTTCTTCGAGACTGTTGCTTACTCCAGTTACACACAACAAGAAAGAAAATATAAGGATTTATATATATTTGATACATTTCAATATATTTACCAGTACATTTCAGAATAAATGTAAATATATGTGTGAAAATACAAACAAAATAAACAATCACGTGTACTTGTAATGCTGTGAAGATGTATTCACATTTATCTGATTTCAGATAAAATATATTTCCCTATATTCTTTATATTGTGAAATAAAAACACTAGTAACTGACACAAGCACAAGACTGCAACACCAGATTTTTATGCTAACAACAACTTTTTGAAGGAATTCTCCTGAATTTCACCAGCGCAAACCGTGCTCGTCCTAAAGATTCAGAAAGTAAAACTGTGACAGGAAAAAAAAAAGGAATACAAACGCTTTTATCTTTTCCTTCATTTTTCTTCGGGTCTCTGATTTAAAAAACAAATTAATGTGAAAAGCACAGCGAAACCCTGGTTAAAATTAGCAAGTTGATATCCAACTTTGTGTGACTGCTTATCCCGTTTGCCAGCGTTAGGGAAAGTGAACCCAGATAATTGAAAGTTACCCTGGTTACGCTGAGCTCACTTTGTAGTTTGTTTAAATTTACAGTAAAACTTGCTCTGTTCCATTGGTCTGCCCACAGCAGGAGTCTTCCTGCTTGAGAAGAACTTTCTGCACCTTTTCTGAATGGAGTCATTAAATATATACACTTTGAGATCCTATAAACAGTGCAACGAGAGCATAAAGTGTAAATGACATTTCCACACGATGTGCAAATACTGAGAGCTAAGTGAACTCTTTCCAACTCTCATGCAAAAGAAAAGTTACTGCACAAAGGTCTTATTTTTACCTGCATTCTCATACTCGGCTCATCTTTTATCCATAATTCCAGCGAAGTCAAAACTATGACAGTCATATGTTATAATGTGTCGTATGGCTGTCAACAACATTGGTATTCACATGTTCTAAGTAATATATCTATATTTAATTTGTGGCTTGGAGATTGCAGCATCAGTAGAATCTAATGTGTGCTTTCTCACGCAATGTGAGCGAGCGAGTAAGGAAGCCACTCGAGTGGTTTCAAGTGTGAAAACCACATAAAAACTAATTCCTGCTCAGCTGTCGCTCACTGTTAAATAACTGGAGCACTCAGACCACTTCACCCCTCCTCTTTGAAGCGGTGGAAGACAGTTTCTTGGTTTGGCCTCGGCCATCGTCAGTTTTCCTATATACAAATAAACCTATCAATCACTAAATTAACTGAAACTGAAAAGAGAGTTAAATACAAAATGAGAGTGAAGAAAGACAGACAGTCAGAGACACTGTATACTGGCAGCTCCTTTACTTTTGGTTGTTCTGTGTGGGTGAGACAACTAATCTCGCCATGTACATCTTGAATAGGTTGAGTATAGATGATATAGTTTCAATAAAAACAATTTTATGACAGAAATTTGTTGGACATATCACATTAACCAACTTTAGTTCCTGAAGAAGATTTTGAAAACGTATCCAATGTGAGCACACAGAAGAACATGGATTACAGAAGATCATTAGATGATCTCATCTGAGTACGAGCCAACAGATGAGTAAACTGCACTGAATAAAAGTTTCAGACCATGTGGATGTTCCCCTCTAAATTTAAGTAAACTGAGCATAAAGGACATGCCGCTTCGTTTAAAACACATGATCACAAGTTGAACCAGGCACAAAGCAACAAATTGCAACAAGAACATCCGGTGATGAAGATGAGTCTGTTATCATCGTTGCAGCTACATATCAGTGACTGAACTACAAGTATCTACTGGTAATGAAGATACTCTGTAGTCACATCTTCTTCCTCGGAACTCTACATTAGCATCTGCTATGAGTAAATCTCACATTTCAGTGAGAATGAAGGAATTTATATTCCTCTATTTATGAGGAAACAATAATGTTTGATTTTGTTTGTATTTAGTCACAAAATGCTGAATCATTAAAGACTTTAATTTAATTAACTTAAACCAGGATTGCCACAGACAATTTAAAAAAAAATATATAATCCAATTGTAATTTTCTTTAGATTTAAATAACAAATATATGTGATTTCCTTTGCAACCTTTTTCTAATTATACTTTTTACATTTTATGCCTCTCTGAGAGTCTGGGTTTCCTTCAGAGAACATTTTCAGCTTAAAGGCAACAATCTGTCTTTTCTTTTAACAGCATGATTAGTGAGTTGGAAACTAGTCAGCTCCTCTGATCATGAAAAACACCTAAAAACCACTTCCTGCCCAGCTCTTTTCTAAATTACTGCAACTCTCAAGAACACACTGTCTTTCCTCTTTGAAGAGCTCAAGAAAACTTCATCATGAAACCTGGCGGGAGACAGCTTCTAGGTTTGGTCTTGGCCATTTTCGGAGTCCTGGGGAGCATCATCAGCTGTGCTCTCCCCACATGGAGATCCCCTGAGTGGAGGAAATCAGAGGGTTTGTGGAAGTCCTGTAACTTTGATTATAGTTACTATCCACGACCAACAACAGAGTGCAAATCTTATGATTCTCTGCTGGCCTTACCTCAAGACCTGCAGGCTGCCAGAGTGCTCATCGTCTTCGCCATCATTGTCGGGATCTTTGGAGTCATAGTTGGTGTTGTCGGGGGCAACTGCACCACCTTGGTGTCAAATAAGAGGAAAAATAGCAAAGTGGCTATAGCTTCTGGAATTATCTTCATCATATCAGGTGTCCTGGTGATCATTCCAATCTGCTGGAGCACCATCACAACTCTCACCATGGCGAGAACGTCTTACTACGGACCTCCATTGATGGGAGCCTCACTCTACATCGACAGGGGTTTTTCTAGGTAGTCTTCTTCATTTCAAATTTCAAAAAAGTCTGACAGGGAAACCAATGTTTTAAGTGTAGGCCAGGTCTGTGATTACTCTTTCATCACTGAACTGTTTAGTGCTGTCACTGATTTGTATCCACGGTGTGAATAGTGTCCTCATTTTTCTTTTCTTTTCCTTCTTTATGTAAGATTGCATGCCAGTAAAATTTTATAATAAGTGATGGTGTATATTTACTTTTTTTTATCTAATCATGATGGATCTTTTTCTGTGAAGGTTTAATAAACATAATCAGAATGTGTTTGTGTTTATCTCTCATGATTTAAAAGACTAATGAGAATTAAGGTTTTTTTTCATTGAAGATCAAGAGGAGAGGAAAATATTTTTAATAAAGACAACACTGTTGAGCTTCATTTTTTGCATTTCTAATTTACAGTGTAAAATATTTGTTGTAAAAACCAAGCAATTAGTGTCTGTATTCGTGTGTGTCGGTCTGTGGTTACACTTTATCATTCAAGCAACAGGCTACATGTACTGCAGGAAACACACATGTTCATCATAGTTAATAAATGTAGTTGCATATGCAGTCTAGTTCAACATTAAAGAAAGTTATTTTGTAAAACATTAAACCACAAATTAAAAATCATATAAAAGAAGAGTCAGTTTTGATTTGCTTTATTACTTTGAAAGTGCTCCTAGGCAAAGCTAAACTAAACTGACATTAAATAGCAAACCACTGCCACAGAACATTGAGCTGCTATCTCCAAGTTGTCCTATAAATAGTTCAACCTACTTTCTGCACACATTTTCTGTGCTAAATGTTTCACAATGAAATAACATGTTAGTATCAAACCCAGCATTCACATGTGAAGACTGATAACATTTGTTTAATGCTAATGTTTTGTTCTAGTTGTGAGGGGAAACACAAAAATTCTTGTGTAGATATTTTTTTTCACTTTAAAAACATGTAGTAGTTTGCCTTTGCATGCCAAATTATAACCTCAGTGTGTGAGATGCTGGTGTTTTTTCACCTCTGAATGCAAACATAGAAAAAAAGACACTGGATGGTCTGTTTGTTTTTTTCTAAATAAATGTGTTGTGAAATGTTTAATTCATATTTAACAATTAAATTACAGCATTTTCTTAACCTATAATATATTCAATTACATCAACACTGTTATTATTAGTTTACCCATAGGGAAATGTGGCATTTCCAGTTTTAAAGCAGGATTGGAGAAGCTTGGGAAAACTTGTACAAAAATAAAGAAATTACTGTAGATCGCACATTGGTGGAAATCATACCTATAGTAGCATATATTACCACATTAGATTGGTTACTTTTTATAAATACTTAGAAGTCTACAATGTCTATAATGTGAGTGTGTTTACCTGTCAAACACGAGGAAAGTGTTTGTGTGAGAATCCATTAGTGTTTTAATTTTCTCTTTAAAGAAGACTGATATTCACACTGTCATGGTTCTAGGTCATTCGACCCAGCCTTTTGAGTTTATGATTTCTTTCTGTTGTATTGTTATGTTTTAGTTTTCTGTTACTTAGTTTAGTCGTGGTTTTTCCTGCTGAGTTATTTCTACTCCTGGCACGTTTTCACTTTTCATTAAGTTCCTGTCTTCCTGTGTCGCCTGCTCCTGGGTCCTTAACTCGCCACACATGATTTGCTTCCAGATCGTCACACACACACACACACACACACACACACACACACACACACACACACACACACACACACACACACACCCTACATGCCAGTCCAAAGAGACATGTATAGATTGGCAGTGAAGTCACTCTGAAAATCACCTGTTCTTCCCTGAAACTCTACTTTAGCATCTGCTGTGAATAAATTTCACACTTTTCAGTGAAAAATATTTGATTTCGGTTGTGTTTTATCACCTCAATTCTGAATAAATGAAAAGTAGACATTGAAAATAAAGTACCCCTGAAGTAGTGTTATTTTTTCCACTATTATCTGTTGGGGACATATAGCAGTTCATTTAGAATAGTTAGTATCATTCAACTAAAAAAAGAGCTTTTTCAAAATATTTCAAATGATAAAATAAGCAATTATATCGTTGTGCCTCTTTTGGTACATGTATCTCTGTAACTCTGTGTTTCATTTAGAAACAGTTTTTTAGCTAAAGGGTAGTACTAAATAATCAGCCAACTTTAAATATGTGAATACTCATTGAGGAAGCTACAGACATCTCTGATTATAAAAACCACCTACAAACCACTCAGCTCTTTGCTCACAGATAAGCTACTGCAGCTCTCAAGAATATGCCAAGAAATCATTATAATGAAGGCTAGTGGAAGGCAGCTTCTGGGTTTGGTCTTTGCCATCTTCGGCTCTCTTGGATGCATGGCCATCTGCATCGGCTCCACTTGGAAATTTGCTCAGAATAATGGGCTGGGTTTGTGGAAGTACTGTGAGAGTCGGGACTATTACTACAGGACAGCATGTGAAGCTTATATTTCTCTGGATGTACCTCAAGAACTGAAGGCTGCCAGAGTGCTCATCATCATGGCCATCATCATCAGTGTTTTTGGTATCATGCTTGGTGTGGTAGGGGGCAACTGCACCACCAATGTTCAGGATGAAAGGCAAAAGACTAAAGAGGCCTTTGTTTCTGGAATTGCCTTCATCGTTGCAGGTGTCTTGGTGCTCATACCAGTCTGCTGGACCACAATCACCATAGCTCATGAATCCTACAATGAAGAATACAGAATGGGAGCTGCGCTCCACATCGGGTGGGTGTCTGTAGGGCTGCTGATACTGGGTGGAAGTCTCCTCTGCAGCTCCCGTCCACTCAAAAAGGAGACTAGCTATGATGTTAAGTACTCCCAACCTCCCTCTGTGTAAATCAGGGTCTTGTAAAAAGAAAAAGCAGTTAATTAGAAAGAGTAAAAGCTCTTTGAAACTTAAATGTGTGATTTGGATGAGTAGTAAAATCCAAAGTTTGTGTATTTAAACTTTCTGTAAAATCTGACTGAGCAGCCACAAGTTTAAATCTGTGATTTATTAAACTGGTTCAATATTGATAGTGATTTGGATTATTGTCTTACTTGCGGTTTTTAAATACTTCTTTTTATATTCGGTTTTTGCTTGTCTGTTTAATGTGTGAGCATGTACCATTAAAATGTACATTACATTTACTCACAAGCATGTGAGAGCAGACATTTCTTTGTTGCATCTGATGGCAGTGGCTCTTTATTTTCAAACATCTAAATAAAGAGTCTGATTACAATTTGTGTTTGTGTTTATGTCTTCATTTATAAGATACTAAGGAGTTGTGTATATTATTGCATAAAGAGTGGGTCAAGGGAGAGAGAAATATTCAATTCAGTTCAGTTGTATTTATTTATGCAGGTACCTCAAGGTACTTTGTGCTACAATAATAGTATAGCCAACAGTAGTGTGTGCCCTCATAAAGACGTATTTCATGTTTTTTGTTTACAAATAGTCTGATAATGGAATACAGTATAATACAGGGACCTCAAACATGTGGCCCGGGGGCCACTTGTGGCACACGTCACCCGTACTTGCAGCCCATATATTGACGTGACGAAATATAATGCAGTTTGGTACTTGAAGTTACTTTTTTTGTTACGAGAGTTTGTTTGTTGTTGAGTGCAATGTTAAAATAAGTTCTTAAAAAGAAAAAAAAATTAATATGAATGCAATATGAGCAGAGAGCACAAACCTGTTGAGGGATTCGCAGTGTTAGTTCAGTAGTGAGAGACTTATTTCTAAAGAAAAAATTTTCACTATAGTCAAAAACTAACGTGTACACTTATGTCTGCATTTGTATTTTGTTAAAAACAAAATTATAGCAGAAGTGTTGCCACGTGTCCGACCAGAATGAGAGCGCCAATGTGTTTATTTGGTAGTTCAATGAAAGGCTTCGGTTAGTTAAGTGAGAAAAAGAAATTGTGTTCATGTTTGCAGTTTTGTTTTGTTATACAATAATCGAAATTTAAAAGAACAAACAAAACACTACTTTTTCAGAAATATTTGTCGGCGTTTGTTTGTTTTTATACTTCTTGAACACTAAAGTGGCCCTCCAATGAGATGACGGTACCAGTGGTGGCCCACGGCTCATTTCAGTTTGAAACCCTTGGTGTAGTGGGTGATTTAAAAAGCAAAACTTTCACCGTCCTCATAATGACACCGGGAAGGGCTTGATTAAACACTTAAACTGCTAAAATTAGCTTTGGACTTTTAATCATATGTTAGTTTGTAGTGATTTAATCACCAAAAATGTTTTTAGGAATTCACATTATGTACAAATGAAATGAAAAGCCAAAAAGTAATAATAATAATAATAATAATAATAATAATAATAATAATAATATTGTTGACACAGAATATCTACGAGGCAAAGCCTCACAAGTGGGGGAAAATACAGGAAACTCCACGAGGCCACTTCTTTTTCAGTTTAGAATATAATTTAGTGCCAAACAGGTCTGATTATTAGTCTATTAAAGACACAATCGTCCTTTAATGAGAAAACCTCAAATCAAAAATCAAATAAAAGTTGAAGTAAGATGTTTTTCTTTGCTTTATTATTTTTTCATTACTCTTCTAGGCATAGCTTGAAATAAAAAAAGTAAAGTGAGGATCAAACCATTGCTACAAACGTTTGTGGCTTTTGCTGTTTGGACTGCGGTAGTGATGTGTTGGTCGCGAACGAAATGGCTCTTAGAGCCGGATCTTTGACGTGGACGACGCGAGCCGGCTCCTTATCGCGAGCCGTGTTTTTTTTTTTTTCTTTCTCTCACCCTTTCTCTCGCACTTTTTTCCCGCTTCACTCAGCACGCAAGCCTTGTGCTTTGCGCTGGGAAGAGGGGGGAGGGGCGGTAGTTACACTCGCAGTAGCACAGGAACAGAGCGGGAGGGAGAGACAGAGAAAGAGAGCCAGGGTCACATTAGAAAGGTATAGTAATCATCCACAACTATTTTCAGTTGCAGATGATAAAGGATTCAGAAAGTTTATTCATGCAGGCCCATGTGACAGAGAATGTGCATCTTCTTTTTGTTTTCATATTTTAATTTATATTTAATTGTGTTGTGGTTTGCAGTGTTTTGTTTTGTGTTGTTTTACTTTAAATTTGTTTAAAAGGAAAAAGCTGAAAATTTAATTAGTTAAAAGTTGAACTGTGAATAGTTGGTTTTTGTATTATATGATTTATTTATTTTTATGTGGAGTGAATAAATAAAAGTATAGTTACGGTGGCCCATAGAGACAAAACATGTACAAACTTCAAAACACGTACGAACTCTGACGCACGTACAAACCCTGAAGCATGTAAAAACTCCAAAACACGTACAAAACACAACAGAAGTGCTCCAGGATGCTAGGGGCAGTGTTGAGCTTTTGTTACCTAGTGGTTACACAAGCCAGGAAGTACCAACGACCCGATTTGGTGTGTGGTAGTAACAGGTAAATGAACTTTTTTTTTTAAATTATTTGAATATATATGAGTGCTTGTGTATAAATACACAAAGAATACACATATGCTTTCAATTGTGTAATTTAAGTGATCTAGGTAGCTCTGTTTTGGAAGTTCAGTTAATGCTAGAAATGTGTTTTGGAGTTTGTACGTGCTTTGTCTCAAGGGGCCACCATAAATATTTATATATAAACATATATAAATAAAACCACTTTTTTTTTTTTACATTAGTAATTCCTATTGTGCATAATTTTATATTATTGTTAATAAGAAATTAATTAAAGCATTAATTAAATTAAAAACCCGAAGAGCCGGTTCGGAGCCGAAAGAGCCGGCTCTTTTTAGTGAGCCGAGCCGAAAGAGCCGGTTCTCCAAAAAGAGCTGGAAATCCCATCACTAGACTGCGGTTATCTCTAAGCTGTTCTTTATATAGTTCAGCCTACTTTCAGTGCTTATTTCCTCTGCTAAATGTTTCACGCTTCAACAGATTAGAATCAAACCCAGCATTTACATGTGAAGACTGACTGATCTAATTTGTTTATTGCTGTTTGTCTGTGTCCAAAGAAAGTTTTTTTTTTTTTTTTACTATTTTGATGTTTTGTTTATAGGGGTGGAAGGAAACACACACATTCTTGTATAGATCATTTTCAATATTAAAATGATGTAGTAGCAGTTGGATGTGTAAGTGTAAGCATCAAAAAGATACAGTGGAGCAGGTTTAACTATGCCTTTCTTTAGTAAAGAAAAAACAAACAGTCATAACAATACACAATATTTTATAATACACATATTTATCTTAAGTTGCACGGTCTTATCTGATTGTCTGTTTCTGAAAATATTTTTCTTTTTTTTGCTTATTTATTTGTTTTTTAAATTTGTTTATTAATCAAGGTCTGCATTTGCTAATGTGGCTGTTTAGGATTTTTGTTTTTGCTATACTTTTTGTTTTGTACTGTAAATGCAGAAAAGTAGTGTTCACATATTTTATATACTAATTTGGAGTTAATGTACTCATCAAATAACTTTGACACAAGTCACAGAGCATTTGGATGTCCCCCTCTACAATTCAGTAAAGTGAGTAATACTTGTATGCTATCTCATGCTAAAACAAAATGATCACAAGCTGAACAGGGAACGGAGCAACAAATTGCAAAGAGGGCTTCCCGAGATAAAGATAAACCTGATATCATTCAAACCACCAACATGTCAGTCCGTGTGTGCCATATGTCCTTTCCAGGAACTTAACATTACCATCTGCTGTCAATAAATCTCACATTTCAGTGAAACTGAAGCAAAGACATTGTGGCAGTGCAAGGTGAGGAAAAAGGTGAGGTGAGGCAAAAAGAGAAAAGGGAACAAATGATGATGTTACAAACACAAAGGCAGTGGTGTGGTGATTGGGAGTCTGAAAGCTTCACAATTATAGGGAAAAACCTGACAACGTCACACTGATAATTTGAAACAGATAATCTGTAGGTTAACACTATGGTAATTACCAAGAAGGCACTCAGGTTGGTTATACAGAGATGTGGTTCAGAGTGTAAAGTAAAAAATGTAATGCTTAAGTGAGGAACCCAGATTCAGCCACTTCCTGCAGAAGTCTTTTCTGCAGCTTTCAAGAAAAACCATCAGCTTAGCTTCATCATGACAGCTGGCTGTAGGCGGATTCTAGGTTTGGTCTTGGCTATCAT
The DNA here is from genome assembly GCF_051167445.1 of Perissodus microlepis. NCBI lineage: Eukaryota > Metazoa > Chordata > Actinopteri > Cichliformes > Cichlidae > Perissodus > Perissodus microlepis. The sequence continues at coordinate 18,968,415 of NC_140470.1, read as the reverse complement.
CGGTTTTCTGGGGAGCATCATCACCTGTGCGCAGAGTTGGGTCAGAGTTGTGTTACATCAAGTGCAGCAGATATTCATATGAATTTTAGGTGATGATGCTGAGATCCATTCACTGAATTCCACCTTCATACCAACTTTAGAGTATCCAATATAAAGACAATATAAACAGTGTACTCTCGGTGTAGAGGATGGAAATCAACCAGGACAACTTATAAAACATCTGCTGACATCTGGATTAATTCAGGTGCGTACATCCACAAAAAGCAGCAGGTCAGCTGATCACAAATTATTTTAAGAAAATCTACTGTAGCTCTCACTAGAAGTTATTGAGAGTTGTAATTCTTTTCTCTACACTGTTGTGGATTTTTTATGACATATATACCTTTTTACACTGAACATATACTCACATATATACTATGTCACCATATGTACTCGTATACACTGTATACATACACTTGAATGTTTATCTAATAGAATCACCGTGATAAGCATTTAACCTGCATGTTTAAGATCACAAGACCCACACTTTTAGATCAAATATTATTTACAAGTATATTAATGAAGTTTGTGCCACTTGTTGAATGAGCATATGTGATCAGTACTGTCTGAAGTGTAGTGATTAGTAACAAAAAGTAACCTTTGATTGTATTATGGCCAGTGGTGACTAGTCCAAACAAAGAGTTAAATAAACTTGGTCCCACTAAGGGAAAGTAGAAAAGAAGAATCAGTCCATTTACCATTTCACAGATTTCTTGAAAAGTCTGTGTGCATCATCCAATAAATAATTCCATGTCTTTTTCAAATGATTGATTGATTGATTGATTGATTGATTTTTTAAATCTGCTAATATCTAATATACAGATTTTCTGTATGAAATGTTCTTTTGTTGGGTGACTGGTCTTTATATGTAACTTTGCATGCATCAGTGAAGAAGCAGTCAACTTCTCCTTTAATTATTACAAGAACCTAAAAACCACTTCCTGCCTGACTCCTTTCATGCAGATAAATTACTGCAGCTCTCAAGAACACACCATCTTTCCTCTTTGAAGAGATCAGCAGATCTCATCACGATGGCTGACTGTACGCTTCTGGGTTTGGTCTTGGCTATCATCGGCTTTTTGGGGAGCATCATCATCTGTGTGCTCCCCATGTGGAGAGTGACAGCCTTCATTGGTACCAACATCATCACAGCTCAGGCAGTCCATGAGGGCTTGTGGATGAGCTGTGTGGTCCAGAGTACGGGCCGAATGCAGTGTAAGGTCTATGATTCGGTGTTGACCTTACCTCAAGATTTGCAGGCTGCCAGAGCGCTAATCATCATCGCCATCTTGTTAGGGTTCTTTGGGATGCTGTTTGCTGTAGTTGGGTACAGCTTCAGTAACTGTATGATGGATCAAAGACAAAATAGCAATGTGACTATAGCTTCTGGGGTTATCGTCATCATTGCAGGTGTCTTGCTCCTAATCCCTGTAACTTGGACAGCCCACGCTATGATTAAGGATTTCTACAAAAAAAAGGTCCGCTTCTCAGAAGAGGGAGCTGGGATCATCGCTTTACATCGGTGGGGGCTCTGCGGTGCTGCTGTTCCTGGGAGGACCTCTCCTCTGGAGCTCCCATCCTCGTATGAATGGCACTGACTGTGAGGTTAGGTACTCCAACCATCGCGGTGTTTAAGTCCTACATTTAAACACACAACTAATGAGAACAAGAAAAGGTGTTTTTCAAAGTTTCATCTCCTGTTTTTCTCCTGAGTAAAACAACAAATTAGATATTTTATTTGTACGCTTTAGGAAAATTGTATTGCAGCAGAAATCACATCATACTTCCGTCAAATAGGAAAGTAACATGATTCAAATAAGCAGCAATGTTTGCAGTACAAGTGTTTAACTTTACTGAAGTTTTTACTTCTTACTTTTTACTTGCATCCAGAATATATTGAGGGAACACAGTTCAGTGTTTTGAATCTCTTTGTGTGCTTAAAGAGATTCAAATACAGCAAATTACAATACATTTTCTAAGATATTTTACACCATGATAGAGATTTAGTTCACATTTCTTTTTTGTTCACGCTGTGTAATATATATTATATAGGTTATTCTCACTAAGTTTTTTTTCTGGGCTCTTTAGGAAATTCAAAGGATGTGCATTAGAAACTGCCATGAAATCTGACTGTGTAGTCAGTGATTAAAGTCTAGAAGTCTAGGCCTCATCTTTGACTGTTTTTTCTTTTTTTGTTGAATAGTTTTCTTCTGTTTTTTGTGTCTTTCTTATAATGTATATGTAATATGAAATTAAGGTAAACATTAGAAGCATGTAAGATCATGTGTTTGCTTTTTTAATCTTAGCATAGCCGCTCTTTTTTTTTCAAGAGTATAATAAACAGAGTAAAAAGTAATTCGTGTTTTCAGTTTATGGAGTATTTCTTATATTTATGGGACTAGATGTGAATTAAATTGAAATCAGTTTAAAAATATATTCTGTGTTTTTATTGGTTTGTTTTTAGTACATGAATTTTAGTCTTTCTGTAATTAACTGGTTCAATATTAATGATCATGTCACAGATTTGCATTTTCTAGCTGAATAGTTTTCAGATTGTATTTGTTTTGTGTTTGTTGTAATGCATATGCAGCAAAAATTATCAAGCATTTTTACAAGCAGGTGATTTCATGTGTTGTTGTTTTTTATCATGGTGGGGGGTTTTGTCAAAAGGGGAAATAAAATGAGCGAACAACTCTGTGTTTATAGACTTCTCCCTTTTTGAAAGACTAATGAGTTTTGTAGACTTTTTTTTATTCAAGAATGAGATGAAAGATGAAAGACAACGCTACCACACTTAGCTCTTATTTCCAAGTTTTATTAGAACATACTTGTTAAAAAGACTCAATAGTCATTTTGTTTCGTGTTCAGCATCTATCGAACTTAATACAATTTATGAAATTTCTTTTTTTTTTAATTCTGTCATAAAGTTGAAGAGACTCAGCATTAAAAAATTCTACCAATTATGTCATGGTTCAGGTTTTATAGGGTTAGAATAATGGTTCAAATCTTTGGTTAAAACTACTCAATTTAAAATGGGTCCAAATGTCCAACACTTTTTACAGTTCTGGTAAATTTTATCACCCTGAATAAAGTCAAACACACAGTCATTTTTATTTCTTTTGATGTGTGATACAAAGGAGATGGAACCAAAAACCACTGGTGATTAAACGAAGGAAACGAAAGCAATTATAGGAACATGTAAACTTAATCAGATGGCAGTGATGACTGGAAAAGAACAAATGAGGAAAGTAAAAATATAGAAAAACACACAGCCTGCTAAGTAAGCCAGAAAGGTCCAAACTCACACAGAGGGGAACAGTGGACCCGGCCCACTTAGACCGCAAAGGCCGGGTCCTCAGGAGGATGCAGCCTCTGAATTTGGACACCCCTGCTGTTTCCGGCCGGACAGTAATAACGGTGACATTTAACTTATTTTATCTGATAAATAAACACTGTAAAATTACATTTTCTTGTATACATATATATATATATGTATATGTATTACACCCCCCACCCCCAACAGCCCTTTTGAATGTCTGACCAGAAAGAGAGTACCAGTGTGTTTATTTGGTAGTTCAATGAAAGGCGTCAGTTAGTTAGGAGGGAGGAAAAGAATCAGCATTCATGTTTGCAGTTTTGCCTTGTTATATTTAAAAAAAACCCCACACAAACACCACATTTTAGGAATTATGTGTTGGTGTTTTCTTGTTTGTTTGTTTTGTTTTTGTTCTAATTGAACACTAAAGCGACAGCTCCAGCAGTGGCCAACGGCTCATTTAACTTTGAGACCCTTGGTGTAGTGGGTGATTTAAATTCCAAAACTTTTACTTTCCTTATAATGATATGGGGAAGGGCTTGATTAAACACTTAACTTGCTAAAATTAGCTTTGGGCTTTTAATCATATGTTAGTTTGTAGTTATTTTAACTAACAATATTTTTAGGAATTCACATTATGTACAAATTAAATGAAATGAAAATTTAAAAAGTAGTAATAATAATAATAAGAAGAATAATAGCAATGACACAGAATATCTGCAAGGCAAAGCCTCGCAAGTGGGGGAAAATACAGGAACCACTATGAGGCCACTACTTTTCCAGTTTAGAATATAATTTAGTGCCAGGTCTGATTATTAGTCTATTAAAGACACACAATCATCCTTTAATGATAAAACCTCAAATCAAAAATCGAATAAAAGAAAAGCCAAAGTAAGACGTCTTATTTTCTTTGTTACTTTTTCATTACTCTTCTCTTCTAGGCATAGCTTGAAATGAAAAAGTAAAGTAAGCATCAAACCATTGCTACAAACATTTGTGGCATTTGCTGTTTGGACTGCGGTTATCTCTAAGCTGTTCTTTATATAGTTCAACCTACTTTCAGTGCTTTCAGGGTTTCTAAGTAACCATGAAGTGAAGACGCAGTCAACTTCTCCTTTAATTATTACAAGCACCTAAAAAACCACTTCCTGCCTGACTCCTTTCATGCAGATAAATTACTGCAGCTCTCAAGAACACACCATCTTTCCTCTTTGACGAGATCAGCAGATCTCATCACGATGGCTGACTGTAAGCTTCTGGGTTTGGTCTTGGCTATCATCGGCTTTTTGGGGAGCATCATCACCTGTGTGCTCCCCATGTGGAGAGTGACAGCCTTCATTCGTTCCAACATCGTCACAGCTCAGGCAATCCATGAGGGCTTGTGGCTGAGTTGTGTGGTCCAGAGTACGAGCCAGAAGCAGTGTAAGGTCTATGATTCGGTGTTGACCTTACCTCAAGAACTGCAGGCTAGCAGCGCACTCATCATCATCACCATCTTGTTAGGGTTCTTTGGGATGCTGTTTGGTGTAGTTGGGTACAGCTTCAGTAACTGTATGATAGATCAAAGTCAAAATAGCAATGTGACTATAGCTTCTGGGGTTATCGTCATCATTGCAGGTGTCTTGCTCCTAATCCCTGTAACTTGGACAGCCCACATTATCAATCAGAATTCCTACAACCCAACTTTGATCAGTCCTCAGAGGAGGGAGCTGGGATCATCGCTTTACATCGGCTGGGGCTCTGCAGGACTGCTGTTCCTGGGAGGAGGCCTCCTCTTCAGCTCCCGTCCTCGTATGAATGACAATGACTGTGAGGTTAGGTACTCCAACAGCCGCCATGTGCAAGTCCTACTTTAAATGCACAACCCGCTATTGAGAACAAGAAAAAAGATTTTCACCTCCTTTGTGTGCCCCGGGTAAAACAACAAATTAGATATTTTATTTGTACGCTTAGGAAAATTGTATTGCAGCAGAAATCACATCATTTTCTGTCAATCAGAAAAGTAACATGATTCAAATAAGCAGCCATGTTTGCAGTACAAATGTTAAATCTAAGTTTTTACTTTTGCATATATATATCTATATCTATATATCTATATATCTATATATATGTGTGTGTGTGTGTGTGTGTGTGTGTGTGTGTGTGTGTGTGTGTGTGTGTGTGTGTGTGTGTGTAAGAGAAACAAAAGGAAGTTTCAGACTCGGTCCAGCAGATGGCAGATATCTCTCTTAACTCAAATTGGTCGAATAAACGTTAGGTGATTACACTCATGGAAAATGAAGATAAAAAAAGAGGTTTTTTTACAGTTAGGAGGAGGGTTTCCAAACACCTGTGTTGTACCTCAAAGTGCTTTACAGTCAGAACGGCGCCTTAACGTCAGTGTGGCGCATCGCATACTTTTTTGTTAAGAGGTGTATTTTATTTACTAGCTGTCAGCGATAAAGCCAATATCGACAATGTTCTTCTGTTGCCTACGAGGGCGTTTTAGCAGACTTTTTGCGTTGGTTTTCTTCGTGCTTGCAGTTTTGGAAGCAACAGAGTTCGAGGGTCGACCCCAGAAGATGCGGGAGATTCGGGCAACTGTGGCTGATTTGGCCTGGCAGGGAAGGACCTACCTGGGCAGGCTAGTAGGGGAGCAGACATTGCTGTCGGTGGAGAAGGTAGCTGCTATCTATCTATATCTATCTATTTTAAAGAAAAACTATCTTCATTTATTTATTTATTTATTTATTCATTAATTTAGTATAGTTTTTCTTCAGGCTATGATTCTGTATAATTTTTTTCTCATTGTAGTTGGAATTATTTTTGTTTTTAATTCTTTATTCTGAGAATCAAGTTTTGATTTGTCTCTGTGTTTGTTTATCTTTCTCTCTTCGTGTCTGTTCCAGCGTGCTGTTTCTTCCTGTTTTATTTTGGCCGTCTTTTGTCTCTGGTGCTTTGTGCTAATAAGCAACTTCAGCAGAGTGTTCACTTGCGCTTTGACATGTACTGTGTCCCTCCTGTGTTTTTCTAAGAACAGTTATAGTTTAAAATTTTGTTGTTTTGACCTGCATTGTTACTTTACTGAGCAATACAGCTGCTTTCTAGTTTGCCTTTTGCTTCTGAATGTTGCTGTTTGGGTCCAATAATGGAAACATTCAAAAATGGATTGTTTTTCAATTGATTGATTCATTCATCCAGTTTATTTTGGATTAGTAAGGATAATAAAAGTTTATCAATGTCGACATTAAGCCCACACACTTTTTTAAACAAACAAAGGGCCATCATTCAGGTAGGGTTTTCTCACTTTGCTCTGACTCCTACTCCCTGCTCTGGCATGTTTAGCTTACCTGGAGTCATGTGACTCAGTGGCACTGAGTGGGGCCATGTTGGCTGAAGGGAGTGAAAAGTGGAGTAATGTGTAGATGTAATTTACAGTTGTAAATGGAACACTGCAAACATAATGTGTGCCGGAGAGAAAAATTTATACTCTGCCAAAATCACCAGTTTATATAAAGATGTGAAAAGACAACATGGTTTTTAAGAAATTTCCATTCCTGTTTTATGAGTGTCTCAATGGAAAAAAAGCAGAGGCAAACTGTGACCCCACTGCTAATGCACGGTGTGCATATTTAGATTTAATGACTATGGACATTCCTAAATGGAATATCAGTAACCCCTCTTCATAGATAACTGTGTGTTTGTTTTGGCCCACAGTTACTGTATATGTCTAACAAGATCAAACTGACAATTCACATGAGTAGATGCTGTTTGATACACTGAGTAGATGCAAGCAATATGAGGTATAAATGAGGTAAATCTAGGCTGTAACTTACCATGTCTCCATCTGTCCACCCCCTTCTTTTTTTTCTTTGTACTTCTATTAACCCCTGTTTCCCCACCTTCCAGGATTTCCTTCAGGTTATAGGTGTGGTTGCTGAAAGTGTGGCTAATCATCTAAATGCAGTACTACAGTACATCTCACAATTCCTGAAGGCTAATGAAATTCAAGGTAAGGATGTTTTTTTCTGATGGGCCAGTGACTAGAAAACTACAATGAAGTTTTAATTTTAGACATGCTCAAAAAGTGGCATTGCCCTTCACCTACCATTTACACTCACCAGGCTCTGGGGAGCAGATGCTTAGATAACACCAACAAAGCATAGGCTGTATGTAAAGATGGAAGACTTGTTCCTTCTGCACAAAAGGGTAATTTAGACATTTCAGAAATAGCACTGCTATTGTGACTGGCAGAGGAAGGACTGTGTCCCCACAGCCTTTAACATTCACTTAGGCCTGTTGCTGCAGTATTGAATTTTCTTTGCTGTTTTGGAGCCTTACTTTTTGATAAAAAGAAAAGATTCAAGATTCAAACCCAGTATCCCAATGCACAGCAAATTGACTGAGCCCAGATTGTTGGGTTAGGCTGAAATCTACAAACAACATTCTCACTTGGATGTTTTTTCTGGTCTAGTTTTGTAAGAGCTGATGGAGAGCTGTGATGACTGCATCCTCTGTATGCTTGATATTCAAACTGGTGCAGGTGAACGTCAGCAGGGGGTGAGGATGTAAGAATGAGTCTCAAAACAAATCATAAGCAAACAACAAAAAAAGTAATATTAAATGTAGAAACTGATCTATAGTAAGATGTTCTGTTCAATGTAAAACTAAAGAAAAATCTTGGTGTTTCACTCCACCTGCTGATCGGACCTACCAGACTCGCATTCAGATGATTATTCCCAATAAATAATTGATTCAATTCAAATCATAGTGCGATGTGCTTTATAGGAAAGCTGTTAATAAACACACAATAAAGGATTATTATATTAAATGTCATTGCTTGTGTTTGTTGTCCACAGTTGATCTCCCCATCAGCAAAGTCACCCCAGAAGGACTGATCTTTATTGCACAGTGGCTTCTCAAGGTTATTTTTTGGTACTGCTTAATTTCTCATGCCTTCCAGTTGATTGGTTGGTTGCTCGTACGGCTGCTGAGACTCATGCTAAAGCTGCTGAGAGTCATGGTGACTTGCTTGCTTCCAGGCTGGTCGGGAAAATTGTTGGTCTGGAGGAGCAAGTTGAAATCCTGGCCAAAGTTGAAGGGGGAAATAAAATTGAAAAGAAAAGAAGAGCAGCCAAAAAAATTGATTGAAAGATTGAAATCCCCCAGCTTATCTTTACCCAAAAGTTGAATAGAAGGACGCAACATTCAGCCTTTGTAACGGAAAAGTGTTAAAACTGAGTTTATTTACTTGTGTTTTTGCTAATAGTTAATCATGTTTAATTCTAATCATAGTATAATCAAGAATAAATCTAATCAATATGAGGAGTAAGATTATGTTGTTTGAGTAATGAAATAATTTTGATGCCTTGCTTTTTCACCTAGATTGTGGGAGCATTGTTATGACTATAGTGCATCCTTGGCTCTTTCTTTGTGAGTGAGTGTGTAAGATTGTCAAAGACAGAGTCATAACACAGTCATAAAGAGAAAAAGTATGTTTATATGTGATTGAGCTAATGAGAAATCATGTTGAAGTAAAACAGCATATAAACTGAATGAGACATGATGAAGAACATATTCATGTGTGGCTGAGCTACAGCATATAAATGTACAATGAAATACAGTATATGTATGAGAAAATGTAACCATTTTAATGAATGATTGAACTTTTCTTTAGTTAATCTGTCTGAAAGGTTATAGAGAGAACAAGAGGGTGTGGCTTAACTTTGGGACAATGTGAATGTCATGTGGGCTGATGGTGGGGTTAAAGAGGGGAAGCGGAGATGAGAACAACATGCATAAAAATCCCATGCAGATAGAAGAAGTTGTTTTTTGTTGGAGAGTGTTGTTGAGTGGAGAATTAGAAGACCTTGGAATTCACAGTTAGGATTTTCTGCAAGAAACCCAGAAGATTTCACCTTCTTTTTCCAAACCACCATGGATTATAAATTGGATTGACTATTTTGGGGATTTACTCTGCTCACTGCCACCATGTTGGATTGGAACTTCGAGGAAGTTTTGGGAACTTTGTACAGAGTTCTTTGAATGTGCGTCAATCTGCCTGGTAAGGAAGAGACTCCATCTGTTGCTAAGGTGTTCTCTCTCTTCTCTTCTACAACAACATCAAGACCAGTAGTAGATATTTAGCAACATTTTAAACTTGATTATTTTTAAATTTCATAATCTTTTATACATTTTAAGATGATTAAGATGTTTTCATTGTTATTATCTTGTTGAGCTGTTTGTTTTACTCCAGCTAAAGTTGCTTAATTAAAAAAGCTTATCTGCAATTAAAGTTAATTTTATGAACGTTCCTTTTTTTGGGTTCTTTATTTAAAGTAAAGGTAAAACTTGTGAATGAGTACTAACATCATTTCAGGGTTCTGGGGCCTATTTTCCAGGCCACAAAAGTAAAACCTGGCAAACCATAGATCATTCGTGGGGAGCGAATGTTAATGGATGTGGCTGCTGATTAAATCGTACTGACAGTTGCTAGTGTTGTTGCATCATCTAGCAGACAGGGGGGTAGACATTTAGGCAATCTGATATTTACACTTTCACGGTTTGCCAGGGCAAGTCGTGTGGGGTGTGAAAATCAGGACCCAAGATGCAGGCACTGACATTGATGGGATGACTGAGCTTTTAATTATGAGTGAAGAAACTACTGACAAAAGTGGAGATGGCGAGGAAAGGAACTAAGAAATAACCTAAACTGGAAAAACCTAACAAATGAAACTGAAGCCAAAACTCACGGGATGACATGCAGAGGAACACAGGAAGGAACGCAGAGGAAACAGGGAGACTCGCGGAGACAATACAAACGAACCAGCAACAAGCAGAAGGAAACAACACACACTAACATAAGACACGGACCTTCACAATAAAACAGGAAACTGAACACACATGCAAAGAGACAGACTCAGAGACATGGACTTTGTACAGAGACCTGACTACACTGGAACAGAAGGAACACACAGGCAGGGTAGACTAGGCACAGAACAGAGGGAGCACAGAGTAACACGAGGGGGCAAAGGGACCAAAACCTAGGACCTAGAAATTCAAAACCAAAACACCGACAGCAATAATGTGGCAAATAAATAATAAACAATTCAATTCACTGGATCACAGACCCCGGACCATGACACAGAGAAAGTAAAATTAAAATGAATCAAGCCCTACTTAGATGGGATTAACATTTGCTGGGGAGCATGAGGAATCAGATATTCATATTTTTTCCCATATTTACTACATTATTCCACAAAGGAATATATATATATATATATATATATATATATATATATATATATATATATATATATATATATATATATATATATAGGTCAGTAACTCAAATCACTAGTCAAAAGAAAAACAGCAGTTCACAACTTACCCAAAAATCTCTGTTGTGATTTTTTTTTCCAGAATACTCCCCAAGAGGGAATTATGTGGCACCTCACAATGCCCACAGAAAACCCTCATTGCCCCCTCTGTGGGTTAGAAGATGATATTTCTACCACTTGGGTCTCCATGAGGGTTTTCTATGGGCAACCCATAGAGGGCTTGCTCACAGAAAACCCTCATAGGGCCCTGAAAGGGGAAAAACTGCTATTGGCCAAATGAAGTTGACTATTGTAGAGAAAATGAAAACACACCAAACTCCATCACTACATTTCCTGGAATATGAAGCTGAGCAAAGGGAGCTGATTCAAAACATTAGTAAAAGGAAGTTAACCTGGATACTTATGATATACTGTAAAACAGCGGTCGCCAACCCCCGGGCCTCGGACTGTTACCGGTCCGTGAGTCGTTTGGTACCTGGCCGCGAGAGTTGAGGCTCAGGTGTGAAATGTATAGTTTTCAGGGTTTTTATCGGTTTTCAGCATTATTTTGTTATCGTTTTTATCGTTTACTCGGTTTTCCTTGGTCTTTTCATGTGTGTTATGATTTTATTATTTTTTTGTTATTTTTTTCGGTACCGGTACTAGTTTTATTCTGTTGTATTTATCCGCGACACCTAAAGGCCGGTCCATGAAAATATTGTCGGGCATAAACCGGTCCGTGGCGCAAAAAAGGTTGGGGACCGCTGCTGTAAAAGAACTTAAGTTAAAGTTATCAGGCTGCATTCCACTTACTAAGACAAACTCATTTGATAAGATATGACGGCTGTTTTTTTAAATTTGTCGTTTGTTTTTAATAATGAGCTCATAGTGTAGTGGTATAGAACCTTGCATAATATGTGAAAGAACCCTTTGAAGTCTCTTTCCCTGGAAGCAGACATAAAACCCTTGGGGGTTGTGCAAGAAATAGTATACTTCAAAGAAAATGTGCAGGCAGCTGGGTTACCTAATGGCTTACCTGTTGTAACCCCTTGTGAATGAGGGAATAACTGAAAGTAGCTCTTCTTGTTTTTTAGTTGGTTTGTTTTTATTTTTTAACAACATTCTGGACAGCCCACTGTGGGCCTTGGTACCGATGTGAAATGTAGGGCACATCCATGCCCTGCACTGTTAGACCCACTGTGGGGCTAGATCTGCTTAGTGTGGGCAGCCAACAGACAGCCTATACTATGGCCTCGCAACATTTCACTTTGATACTGTGACTTTGTGGACTATGTTTACTTGGATTTTCACTAAATGATTCTAGTAAAGCCACTGGTAAACATTCCTTCCACAACTGTGTGTACATACAGAAGCAGAAATATTACTCAATGCAATTTCTGGAGAAACTGCAATGGGTTTGTTACTGTGCTAAAAGGTTGAAAGTAAATAGGTTAGCTAAAAAAGCTGAGGAGAATTGGCACTTAAAAAAGTAGCAAGGCCTGTACCTGATAAATTGTCCATGGGTGTACCTAATAATTTGGCTGGGTACACAGGTTAACAGCTGTAGTGGCTAGGCACAATGGCATACTTAATAAAATGGGCGGCCACTTTATTAGCCACATAAGTGTGCCTTATAAATTTAACCAAAGGTGTATGCCAGTTTGCTGAAGCATAGATAATTGGCTCAAAAATATTGGCATGTTTGTATATCCCATACTGTATATCCATTGTCAAAATCCCAGAGAGCAGGCTGTTAACTATCAGTTCTTCCCAGCTGTTTCAATTGCGTAGCTGTGAATCACCATGGTAATGGCTTTTTGTGGAACTGGAAGGATGCAACTGTTAGAATTTCTCTGAAACATGCTTGGCACTCTGGCATAACGACTTATAATACTTGAGTAATTTAAATCTATGAGCATAATAAGAAGTTACTCTATAGATACAATGGGGCAAAAAAGTATTTCGTCAGCCACCAATTGTGCAAGTTCTCCCACTTAAAAAGATGTGAGAGAGATGACTTTGTCAAAGGGCCATATTTCCTACCTTTACAAACTAGTTTCTCCACCTGGTGAATCTCTTTACCATAGGACCAAGATGAAATGGGAGTCAGAACTCCACATGCATCTTTCTGAGAGGAAGCTGTAGGGGCCATTAATTCGTCTTTTAGTTGTGCCAGACTTTCATTAATACAATTTAAAGTTTTCCACCTACTACACTACATTAAAGAAAAAATGTTAAAATTATATCCAGATAAATGTGATGATAAATGTAATAGATGCTCACAGACACCTTGCAACCTTACTCACATGTTTTGAGCGTTCCCCAGGCTGTCTGAATTTTGGCATCAATTCTTCAAAACAATTTCAGATATATTAGGTATAAATCTAACTCCGACTCAACATATTGCTATTTTTGGCAAAACACCAAATAACCTTCGTATCACAGCTATCCAAAATAACCTTATTGCCTTTGCTTCTCTTATTGCCCGAAAATGAATTTTGTTGTTGTGGAAATCATCTCAGCCACCATTAAACAAAGTCTGGTTACACGACATCCTAGGACTTCTAAAATTGGAGAAAATACAAACAATTCTCCCTCAGACGCTCGTCGGATAGATTTTTTACTTACTGGAAACCATTACTTAAATACTTAGTTACCAGCATGAGAAATCTTTTTGTAGTCCAACACATGACCGTGCACAAATTTTCCTGCTATTGGTGGCAGTACCACCTCATAAGAGTACTTCATTTAAGATATTCCAGCATTATTAATTTGCTTCGACCGAGGAGCAAGCAGTCACTAATATTAATGTTAACTAATGTTGATTAATGGTAATATTAATCTATAAGGATAAGTACTAGCACTTTATTGTTGATTTTTGTTGTTGTTTGTTTTGTTTTTGTTTGTTTGTTTATTTGTTTTTTGAATGGGTTAATCCATCTTTCTGTAACATATTCATCTTTAAATTATTATGAGGGAGTGGGGGGTATTCATGCCATCTATGTTATTTATGTTTCTGAATGTTATAAAAAAAAAGAGAGAAAGAAGAGACTATCATTTCTATGTGTACCTATGTGCTTTATGACTGTCTGGCATTTGAAAAATAAAAATTGGAAGAAAAAAAAAGATGAGAGAGGCCTGTAAATCACAATCCAGAAAATCACATTGTCTGATTTTTAAAGAATTTATTTGCAAATTATGGTGTAAAATAAGTATTTGGCCACTTACAAACAAGCAAGATTTCTGGCTCTCACAGACCTGTAACTTCTTCTGTTGAAGGATCCTCTGTCCTCCACTCATTACCTTCTTCTTCTTCTTCTGTATAGGGTTTACTGGCGGTTGGCCATGGTCTGCCTTAAAAACCAAAAAACAGCCCGATTACTTCCACTTACAGAGGTCGTGCGAAACAAATCAATCAAGTCCAACTTCACTTCCATATCGTCCAGCTCACTTGTTACCTGTATTAATGGCACCTGTTTGAACTCGTTATCAGTATAAAAGACACCTGTCCACAAGCTTAGTCACACTCCAAACTCCACTATGGCCAAGACCAAAGAGCTGTCGAAGGACACAAGAAACTAAATTGTAGACCTGTACCAGGCTGGGAAGACTGAATCTGCAATAGGTAAACTCTGGGAGCAATTATTAAAAAATGGAAGACATACAAGACAACTGATAATCTCCTCAATCTGGGGCTCCACACAAGATCTCACCCCAGAGGGTCAAAAAGATCACAAGAATGGTGAGCAAAAATCCCAGAAACACACAGTGAATGACCTACAGAGAGCTGGGACCAAAGTAACCAAGGTTACCAATAACACACTACACCGCCAGGGACTCAAATCCTGCAGTGCCAGACGTGTCCCCCTGCTTAAGCCAGTACATGTTCAAGCCCGTCTGCTAAAGAGCATTTGGATGATTCAGAAGAGGCTTGGGAGAATGTCATATGGTCAGATGAAATCAAAATAGAACGCTTTGGCCAAAACTCTACTTGCCGTGTTTGGAGGAGAAAGAATGCTGAGTTGCATCCAAAGAACACCATATCTACTTTGTAGCATGGGGGTGGAAACGTCATGCTTTGGGGCTGTTTTTCTGCAAGGGGACCAGGATGACTGATGTGTAAAGGAAAGAATGACTGGGGCCATGCATCATGAGATTTTAAGTGAAAACTTCCATCAGCAAGGGCACTGAAAATAAAACATGGCTGGGTCTTTCAGCATGACAATGATCCCAAACACACCGCCTGGGTAACATAGGAGTGGCTTCATAAGAAGCATTTTAGGGTCCTGGAGTGGCCTAACCAATCTCCAGATCTCAACCCCATAGAAAATCTTTGGAGGGAGTTGAAAGTCCATGTTGCCCAGCAACAGCCCCAAAACATCACTGCTCTAGAGGAGATCTGTATGGAGGAATGAGCCAAAATACCAGCAACAGTGTGTGAAACCTAAATAGAAAAGACCAAGGGAACTAAAAACAAACAGACAAGAAGATCCTAATCTAAATAGGAAAAAACGTCAATAAAAAAACTAAATTCAAAACATTAGTAAAGTAATCCAGGCATGTGCAAAAACACCATCAAAAGTCAAATACAGCCTATTGAATAACACGCTTCACACAGGTTTACTGAGATAAAAACCTCTTTAAACATTCTTCAGTTCTATGGAAACTAAAGGACGTGTTAGATAAGACACATCCTCAAATTTCCTTAGAACCCACTGTGATGTAAAAGAGAAACTTGGCAGAAAGAACAGCTTGGCTTGAAACCCAAAGTTGAGTTATCATACCACTTGCTGTGACTGACATATGAAGTCTTTCATTTTCTGCAGGCATTTGTGATCTTTGAGATTTAAAATATATGCCAAAACTCTGTCTACAGAAGCATATGTCACAAAACTAAGTTAATCATTTTAGTATTTGAATGATGTCCCTATGACTAATAGTATGGGAGGAGATAGGTGCCAAAGCTGCAACTGATGTATCTAATATAGTGGCTGGTATAGTTGCCATTATCATGTTGGAGTTTTCTGAAGGAGGAGTTGGTATACTGGCATCAGGAAGTTCAAGGCATCCAGCAAGTGCAGCTTTCAGGAGGTGAGTGATTATCACCTCCTGAAAGCTGAAGTGATTCACTTCCAAAGAATGGAAATGAATCACTTCAGCTCCTGTTCCGCTTTCTTTTTCTGTGCTAGTTTATTAATATGGGTCCTGTTCTTTCCTCTGAAAAAAGGAGCACTGCAACAAATTTCTGTAAAAACTGCAGCACAGTTTTACACTGTAAAAAAATATTCCGTAGAAAAACAGAAAATGTCCTGGTAATTTTCTGCCAGTACATTTTCTGTTTTTTTACGGAAGTTTGACGGACTTTTCTGTAAATGATAAAACGGAAAATTCTGTAGATTTACAGTATACTCTCTGTACTATTTACGGACATTTCCTTCAGCTATAAAACGGAAAATTCCGTTTATTCACAGTATATTTTCTGTATCATTAACTGATATTTTCCGTTAATAGAAAAATTGAAATTTCTGTTTATATTACTATTTCCAAGCACTTCTTTTCACTGTAACTCATTAAATATAGTTCTTTATATCCTTAAATGTACATTTCTATGCAAGTACAACCTAGTACACCATGTACTCAAAAATTCATAAATTAAAACTTTTTAAATTAATTTGTGCTTCGTACACAACAACATTGGTACAATTAATGTTAAATATTCTTTTATTCTCCTTAACTCAAACACTATACTAAAATATAACGACAGCATCCATCTTGTCATAAAACGACTAAACAGCTGATACATGAACAAAATAACTCACAAGCTTTCAAATTTGAGCATTTTTATTTCCTTGAAATCAGGTTGCCCTCGTGTAAATGTGTTTATTTACATTCACAGACCCTAAATCACAACAAATAAGACAATAGTAAGACAAATTACTACAAAGTCTTGTTCCCACTCTTCATATACCAGTGTGACAAAGTCCTGAATGCAGCCTGCATGTTAGTACATCAAGGTCCATCTGAGCTTTAAATAAACTACACTCAGCTTTTCCTTGGATTTTCAGAGTTGCTCAGTTCATACAGGAACTGCAGCAGTCGGGGTTAACGTGTCGCTGTGTTGCTCCTCCATGTCAGCCATTGAGACTAGTCGCATTTTATTCTGAGGAAAAAAAGAGAAACAACAAGACATTTTTAAAAAGTTTGTATTTTTACATTTTTTTTTTTACCTAGAACATAAACAACATAAACAAAAAAAGGATTAGGGCTGTGCGATATGACGATATATATCAGATGACGATATAAAACTGTCTATCGTTTCATATTATACACTATTGTTTGTTTTGTGGTGTTGCAAAAGAAACTGTTTACGGCAATATTTTTTTCATGATTTTGATGGTCACTGTAATTGCTATATTATTTCTTAAAGTTCTCTCTTTCTCTTATACTTACAATAACCACACTATGGACGGACAAGTGACTGTTTTTACGCGTACTTTCGTTACCAACAATGACGGTAAAACCATTGTGTGGCTCCGCCGTCCGCTTGTTTATTTTCCACATATACCTTTCACAATAAAGCTCAAGTTTCTGTTGAGACTTTTCAAAATAAACTGAAATGATATACATTATTCTCAAACATAAAATTTCAGAACATGCATCAAACAAATGACCTCAAATAAAAACATCAAGTAAATGGCGCTTACAGTCACCACGCAGATGAAGGCACAGAGAATACCAGCATGGCCAGCCAGGATGAGGCAGAACCAGCTAGCTCCAAATAGAAGGACCAGCCAAAACAAATCGAGGACCTTATTGCTAAACGAGGGGCTACCTCTGTAGCATGGACATGGTTTGGTTATGAAAAGTCTGACACACCCCAGAAAACTGTACTATGCAAATTATGCCACAAACTGGTCCCCACCACCACTCAAACACGACAAACCTCTTTAACCACCTACACAAGAATCACATGAAAGAGTTTCGAGAGAGTTTACGAATGAAAAGCAAAAAAGAGTCGTCAGGTGCTCAAAATAATCCTTAGACTCAAACGTTAGAACAGGCTTTTCCTCGCAGCACGCCGTGTAATAAATACTCACAAAGAAAATGGCACTGTTTAAACTCATGTCTAGAAATGTATAGTTTCACGCATCGGTCAAAACACTCGACTCCAGGTACATGACGGCCAACTGAAAACACTTCACATAAGTCGGGTTGCCTGAGAATCACAGAATTTACAGAAAATGCACTATTTTGTGATATATATCGTTATCAGGAGAGATATGTCTTATATTGGGATGTGAGATTTTGGTCATATCACACAGCCCTACAAAGGATTATAATTCACGTAGAGTTGCATACACATAGCAGCATTCTGTTGCAACAAAAGCAGTTTATAATCAAAGTGACATACATACCTTGAAAAACTAAATCAACCACAACATTAAACTCACCTCGTTTCTGTAGAGAAGGTGATCAGGGTTTTTTCTTCATTTCCTGAGACCAGCTGCTCTGGATCATCACCAGTTTGTATCTTCATCTTTTTTTTTCACTCGGGGAAGTCTTTCCTTTTCTTGGCCATTGCTCTGCACTGGAAAACCAAAGTGTGTGATCAATAAGGGATATTTTTCCACTGCAGGACTTAGAGTGCTTCAAGTAGTGATAGCTGTTGATCCATTTCTCAAATAATCTGTAAGGTTCTGGATTTTTAAGAAAGATACAAATATCTCTGCTTATATTTGGCTAAAAGCTTGATATAGACACAACAGTTTATAATATGTCAGCATCCCCCACAAGGCATATAAATCCCCTGCACACCAGCACTGTGCTTACATTATAGTTCAATCAAGAAATAGTTAGTATTGATTTATTATTGAATTTTTTTTAGTAATAATTATTAGTATTTAATCACATTAGCACAGTGGGGTGACAAAAATATTCCACATATTAGAAATGCTGCTCAGCATTTCATAAATTACATTTTCAACAATTGTTGGAGTAAAAACACAGTTACAGGGAAAATGTGTCTGTCTGTAAATATTAACTAAACATTTCTATGTGCTACAAAATAGACATAATTGTAAATGTGCTGAGGTGAAACTATACTTTCAGTAATATTACCACTACAGTCTGTTAACCACCGAAATAATCTATGCTGGTCAGCTAGCTAAAAGTCTTTACTTTAGCAGCCCAAATCAGAGGCTAACATTAGCATTTGCTAGCATCAGCCAGGAAGGTCTGAGGCTTAAACTAGGGTTAGTGTAACTTTTCCTGAAACCCTTTAAAGTGTACAGTAGAGCCAACTGTAAAACACAGGTATTGATACAGTACTTATTATAGTCCTAGAATAATTTCTAGAACCATGAAGTTCTCACTTTTCCCAGTTATCCACATCGCTGACTTTCGCTAATTAGCTAGTTAGCAGTCACAGCTGTGTAATACACAGAGAGACACAGACAGCTAACTATAATATTTATGAAAACTGGTTCAGCCACTGAAGGGCAAAACTGGTGGTATCACAGTAAAAATTATTTTAACATTAACTAAAATGGAAAGCTTAAGTCATGTTAAACCTAAATAACGATTATTTTAAAAACTGAGTCAGCAAAATATTCCTGACTTGTCTGGAGACAGCCGAAACCAGTTAACAAATAAATTAACAATTCTTTCTAAATAAAAACGCGGAGTCTTTTGAAAAACATTATTTTAATAAAAGAAAACATGAGTTTTAATACTTACCACAGAAATTTGAATGCAGTTTCTCCAAGTTCAGAGTCCAAAATCCAGATGAAGCCTGAAAGAAGCCTAATGGCTGCTCTTGCGCTTACTTTTCCCTCCTTTTCAGGTTCTTTTTCCCACAATGCATTGCAGTAGTTGAGAAATACAGAAAAATACCTGTAAATGACTAATACGGAAAATTCCTTCACGTTTATACAGTAGATTGTACTGTATTTTTACGGATTTTTTTTTACAGTGTACAGTAAGAAGGCTGTATTTTAAAAATCCAGTAGTATTCTGTAATCAGCAAAGCATGGGAGCTCTTGGAAGTTAATTTGATTGTTATGTCAAATATACAGTCTATTGAGGTTTTGCAGAAACTTGACCGCCTGTGACATTAACTTGTCAGCCATTGTGGATGTGTAACAATAATACTGAAACATAGTGAGAAAGCAACTAACTCCATTGCAATATATTTCACACCTCAAACATTTAGTAAACAATTAAACAAATAAAAGTAAACTGCAACAAATTACAGGTAAACTACTAACTCTTTTACACTACAGCCACACCTACATGGGTATTTTTGAAAACGCAGCTTTCTCTATGCGTTTGGGCCTTTTGTCCACAAAAAACTGCATTTTGATTTACTGAAAACATAGACTTAAAAAAAACCACTCCAGTCAGGTTGGAGATATTCGAAAACTTTTTGCGTTTACATGTGGACAAGGAATACGGTGTTCGTCATGCAACGTCAAGGGTATATGCCTTTTTTGGGGCAGGGGCGTTTGTGTGGGAGCCCCATTTATAAAAAAACCCCCCCAAAAAAAACCAAACACAGTCCATTATGCTAGCAGTGTCCAAGCTAGCATAATTTATTTATACACCCCGTCCCCCGTCCCCCAGGGCATGAAGCAGCAGATCCAGTCCCCAGAGTGCAAGAGCCCAAGGAGCACCATTGGAGGGGCAACCGTGTCACCCTCGGTTGAGGAGCTGAGTAGAGCCCCAGGCGAGGGGTCACACAGCAGCCAGGGAGCAGAAGCCACAGGGATCTGCAATGACGTGCCCGCGGGCTCTGCCGACAGCCAGCTGTGCCAGAGTGTACTGAGCCCCAAGCAGCCAGCAGGAGTGAGCGGGTACATACCTGAGCGCCCAGCTCCGGACACCAAGAACCACCAACGACACCTGAGGGCATCAGCCACCAGCAGGGGGTGTGGTGGGGGGAGATAGGCCACCATACCTTGGAGGGCCTGAGGTGGACCCTACCTGACATATAGACACAGACGTGCATTCCCATCCTCATGCACACATAAACAAATACTCGGCACTCACCCAATGTGGAGACAGACACAAAAAGAAACTGTACACACAATTACACTCCCTGAACATACTCTAGCCCCCAGGTCCAGATACCACCACCCCCAGGGGGGGAAACACACCTAGATCCAGAAGATGCTACCCATTTCCCCGGGGTGGAGACTCCCCCGGCCTCACAGTAGCAGGGTGGCCCCGCATCCCAGACAATCGGATGGCCAACTCCTCCTCTCCGCCCCTCTGCCCCGATGGCTAACAGAGAACGGAGGTGTGTGAAGACCCCAAACTTATCTCTGCCCGCTCATGTAGTGTTGCTGCATGCTGTTCTAAAGTGCATGGAGGGCATGGTGCTTTCTGACAGAGAGCAGCAGGTCTAGCATGGCCCCTACTGAGAGCCCTCAAGGTCTGTGCATTTAAAATTGAAAAGTGGGCACCAGAGGTGAGGTTGAATACACACACTGTCCTCTGGACGCCGTATAACGTGCCCACCCCCAAGGCTCTATATGTATGTGTAATCATAGTGGGAGTAATGTGGATGTCTAGGTTGCGGAAGGAAATTGAGGCACAAGCGGCCAGCAAGGGACAGAGGGGGAGTGCCTCCCCTGCACCCTAGTGACACACTTGCACCCCAAGGCCCCGCATGTGTGGGTGGTTGTGGTGGAGCGGGAAGAGGGAGGGACTATTTTCATTTTTGCTTTGAGTTTACCTGAACAATTCAAAGTAGGTGCATGGTAGTGCTGTGTCACAAAAAATAAAAAATAAAAAATCCCTGGCGGGCCCATGGACATCTGCTCAAAGCCTCATGTTTCAACTTTTGATGAAATTATTTAAATTATTCTGAACCAAGACAAAGCTTGTATACTTTAACACATAGAAAACATAACACATGCAGTAATTAACACTATCCAGTTACTGTAGTGATTATTGTGAAGTACAAGCCAAATGACCCTATTTGATTCTGTGTCAGTATGCATCAAGCTTCTTTTACTTGTCTTAACAGTGTGTTTTTCATTATTAAATTAAACTAAATAGCAAACGCATGGCGTCATTACTTGATGACGTCCGCTGCACTATTTGTTCCTCCTCAAGCCGCAACCCTAAAACAGCAAACAGTTTTTCAGGTGGAGGCCTCTGATATTTTTCCTTCCTCAACTTTTACGTTTGTTCGTTTTTTCACTAGTTTTGCATTCAGCTAAGGTCAGTGTCATTACTGGTAGCATGAAGGAATACCTGGAGCCTACAGGGGGTTGCACAGTTAGTCCAGCCCCTTCAGGATGCCACTTCAATATGTGCCATTGCCAAAAGGTTTGCTGTGTCTCCCAGCACAGCCTAAAATAGTGGAGTTTCAAGGTGATAGACAGTTACTCTATGAGAGCTGGGCAGGGCTGTAGAAGGTCCTTAACTCATCGACAGGGCTGGTATCTGCTCCTTTGTGTAAAGAGGAACAGGAATGACGGAGGTGGAGATAATTTTCCCCAGCATTCCCCAACATTCACATCAGTGAGGTCACTGATGTGAATGTCTTTAAACAGTGATCATAAACAGACTTGAATGCCCAGCGTCCTTAAGTGGTCCCTATGCTTACTGCTCATTACCATGGAGCTAGATTTTTATCAAATTTTAAAGAATTAGTAGAGGTATGGTAAAAGCAAACTGAGCCAATAAAATCATGGTGGCTCAAGAGTTAAGGAAATACTATGAAATAACTAAGTTTTACATGTCATATCCTAATTTTCATAATATAACACAATCTCACCCATAAGGCAGCAATAAAGCAGCCAAAGTGATTCATTTGCTGATTTATTTGATTGCTTAATGTATGTGTGTGTTATGATTCCTATATTATCAAATGAATAAAACCTTTCCTCCCAAAAAAACATGCTGCCTTTCCGCTCCAAGCTCAAAGTACTGCTGAAATAATGTGGGCAACCAGGCGTGCAGTGCGCATCCAGACAGGAAGAACAAAGTAGGAAAAACAATATTTCCTTCAAGGGCAGAGAGAAGAAATGACCAAAGTATAGCAATCTTTCTCCTTAGATACATCTAACCTTTACATTATTGCCATCTTGTGGCCACAGTCTGCCATTATTGATGAAAACTGATTACGTCAATCTCTCGCAGACTCTCACTTTAATGTGGCCGTGTCCATCTCCCGATTACACTGACTGAGCTGGGCAAGCTGTGACACCAGCAGCTTTTTCCCCCCCATGGTTTTCACATGCGCATTGTGGATGAAACTCTGGTATTTACCGGTATAAGCTGCCTTTCACTGCTCTGAGGCCATTGAGAGGAATGAGATTTATCTATCTAGCAGTATAATTGTAGTGCAGTATAATTAAAAAAACAAAACTAAATGTGTGTGTTTGTTTTTACATGTGTTGTAAAAACAAAAGTAATTAGTTACAGTTACTAGTTCTTCAAAAAAGTAACTGAGTTAGTAACTGAGTTACAGTATTATAAAAGTAATTAATTACCAGGAAAAGTAACTGTATTACTTTAAAAAATGTTTAAATATGTAAAACAAATTGGATCCAGCCTTAATCAAAGTTACTAAAATAATAAAAAAAATAAATTACTAAACATACTAAAACATATGTACAACTCTCTGTTATAAAACTAAATATATATTTCATTTATTTATTTGTTTCACACATGGTTCAACAGCATTTCATTTCCTACATACAAATCCTCTTTCCCATTAATATAACACTGCACTCATGGGTGAAAAAGGAACAGGAAGAAGAACAAATTCTTATTAGCACCTGCCCCCTATCTGAAATCTAATTATTCTTACAAGAGGGTGCCAACAACCCCAAAAACACTCTTGCATTGTTACATATCGAGACATGTTAAACTAAACAATAAATCAGTATAATCAACACTACTAGATGGCAAAGAAATATTGTTCCTTCCACATTTAGCCCAAATTACTTTTGTGTTCTTCATATTGATTTATCATTTTAAGTATCTAACACATTTTAAAACTGTGCATATTTGAGATTGAGATTATCTCGAAGAGAATTCCATATTCTTATACCTTTAACTGTTGGACACATTTGCCTTTGTGTGGTCCAGACATCCAGAGGCCCCAGAGCATGAGGACCCAAGGAGGACCACCAAAGGGGCAACTGTGCCACCCTCCTGGAAAGAGCTGAGGAGAGCCCCAAACGAGAGGTCACCCAGCAGCCATGAAGAGGCCAGAGGGGTTGCAGTGGCGTGCCCGCGGGCTCTGCCGGCAGCCAGCTGTGCCAGAGAGGACCGGGCCTCAGGCCCAGAGCCCAGAGGGCACCTCACCCCCCGGAAGGGGCCCAGCCGGGCCACAGGCGCCAGGCCCCGCCAATCAGCCACCAGGAGTGAGTCGGTACATATGAGCGCCCAGCCCCAGCCCCAGTCGACAAGAACCACCAACACACCAACGTCTGAGGGCATCAACCACCGGCAGGGAGTGTGGTGAGGGGAGATAGGCCTCCATTCCTCGGAGAGCCTGAGATGTTCCCAGAGAGGTGGAGTCTAAGACCCAAGCTGACATATAGACACAGACGAACAGGCGCACGCAGACACAAACGTGCATTCCCACCCCCATATACACAAATAAATACTCGGCACTCACCTGACGTGGAGACAGACACAAATAGACACTGTACACAAAGTCACACTCCCCAAACATACTCCATATCCCAAGTCCAGGTACCCCTGCCCCCAGAGGGGCAAACCGCACCCGGACCCAGGAGATGCAACCCTTCTCTCTGGGGTGGAGGAAAGCAGACCGCCTCCTTATCTGCAGTAGCAGGGAGGCTCCGCATCCCAGACCCCAATCCGACGGCCAGCACCTCCTCCCAGCCCCCCAGCCCCGACGGTTAACAGAACGGGGGTGTGTAAAGACCCCAAACCTCCCTCCACCTGCTCATATGTAGTGTTGCTGCGTGCTGTTCCAAAGTGCATTTAAAACACAGGAGGGCATGGTGCTTCCTGCCAGAGAGCAGCCCGGCTCCTCCTGAAAACTCTCAGTGTCTATATGCATTTAAAAATGAGGGTAGGGCACCAGCGCCAGAGGTGGGTTTGAATACACAGACCATCTTCTGGACGCTGTATAACAGCACGTTATTTTAATTTGGTCTGAAAAAAGGTCTAAAATACAATTTTTGACTCTTTGACACTATGCAATATATTCAGTTTTAGCATTTATATTCACTGTTGACTGTAACTACGCTCAAACTGTTAATGCTATCTTATTTTAATAAACAAGACTGTCATATGTAAAACTGGGGTGGCACTTGGGGTGGCAAGGGATCATTTTAGGGTGCCACTTGCCACCCCATGCCACCCTTCTAGATCCGCCCCTGGTGCTAACACTTAATGTGATTTATCAAAAGCAATGGATAAATAAAATGGGTCTAGTGGTTTGATTTTATGGCAAATAATCAATTTTAATAACATTTAGGTTATGTTAGCAGTAGCACCATAAAGTGACAAATCAACCATTTGGTTGACCACTTTTTTAAAAAATTATTTAACACTTAATTTCACTTTTTTAATGCTGTCCAGTGACATACATCTGTTAAGCAAGTCCTCTAACACTATCATATATCAAAAAATTATATCTTCCTACCTTAGTTTAATCAAAAACACTCAAAATATGTTGGATGTTTTTTTGTTTCTGACTTCCTGGTTGGGAGAGGGATAAGAAGAGCCAACCTTTTACATTCACAGTGCCTTCTGGTGGATTTTTTGGGCATTACAGATGTAAACCAATTGGTAGAAAAGACTCATTAAGGTAGGCAAATTGCAGTGAAAGCCTCAGTTAGATATAGGACCTGAAAATGTGCTCTACCAATTGGTTGAGCAGAACGCTAAAGAATTAAATAGAAAGAAAATTAAAAGAGAAATTTCTTCCCTATAATTATCTTTTTTTAAAAATCTTTTGCAGCTTCAAGTCAAGCTTGCTGAGGTCACAAAAACAAAAGGAGAAACTCGACTTTACAGCAGTGTTTGGAGCTTTGTCATTATCAGCAAAGCAATAAGTTCTGTACAATATTTAGTTCCTTCAGAGCTACATTTTGTAAAATAAAAAAAACCCATATAGTTAAACCCAATATTTTTTGATAAATTACTTTGACACATTAATTGAAAATAATGTCATACTGTATTCGTTCGCAATCAGGAGATGCTGCACTGTGCATTGACAATAACTGTGAAATGCTGGATGTAATAGGAGATCAGAAGACACCAATATGTCTTCTAATCCCCTGTCTGTTTGTAATGTTTAACCCTTTTATGCATGAATTATGACAACCTCAATCAAGTATTTTTATTCATCTTTAGGCATAAAAAAAGATTTTTTTGAACTTAATTTTTTAAAACGTGCTTTTAAAAGAGCCACTTACACATGTCCACTGGTTGACCAGTAGGTGGCAGGGTATGGAGTGACACATCAGTGTCCAATGTAGTGGTTTATGTGCAAGTCAACACTGACACAAATACAAGAAAACAGCCTTTGAATAGCTGTCCACTGTAGTGACCACTGTCCGTGAAATGTACTGCTGCATGGGCTGGGCTGTAGTTACATCGTAAGGTTTTAAAAACTGAGCTTTCAAATGAATAGTGGTAATAAAAATCAAGAGATAGTAGTGATCACTGCCTTTTTTAGGGCCTTGTTCAGATTAAATAGATCAAGCATTAAAACCTGTTGAAAGCACAACAGCCTTAATAAACACAGAGTCGTTGGAGCCTGGAAGCAGAGTTCATAGATCATCACTTAAAGACCAGATTGGTTTTCCTATATAGAAGTTGTCATAAGAGGGAAAGATGAGACACCACCCACCCACACTCATTGGATTAACATGTAACAGAGTTCCTATACTTAAAAAACTGAAATCAACTTTGAAGGAAAAAAGCAGCAAAGTTTTTATAGGGTTTGGCAGCCATTTAACTTGTATGTAAGCATGTCAACAAATGAGCTCACAGATGAGGGCAATAATTATGCATTTATTCGTATAATTTTTTTCCCCTAAGTTTTGTCACCTCATAGGGTTGGGGAGGTTTGTTTGTTGTTGACATGAACTGGCTGTGTACCAGCCAGACTGAGGACACCAAGTGCAGGACTCAGGAGACAAAACATGAATTTTACACAGCTTTTCTGCAGGGGCTTATGAACTTGAGAATAAAATACGATCTAAGAAGTACTATAGCTAGGATAAGGATCAGGATGCACACAGCATTAAGAGTATGTAAGACAACGTGACAAAGAACAGGGGGAAACTGAGGACTTACATACACATGAGGTAATCAGGGAGATGGAGCACACCAGGGACCACAGGTGAACTACATTTGATTAACGAGACAGGGAGAGCAAAACTGAGGCTGTATCCCAATTCAGGGTCTGCAGCCTGAATTGGCCCACCAGGCAAATGCTCGGTGGGCCGAAGATGGTCGCTCACAGTGGACATAAATGGCTTCTTTCACTCCTCTTTCAAAACTTAAAGGTCACTCTTTCGAGGATGCCAATGTTCACATTTTGGACAGAGAGGACAGATGGTCCTCTTTGAACAGAGGCGGTGGTTTACGACACCAACTGTCTGCTATCTATAATCCAGTTTTGAGATCCCTTCCCAGACGCCTTAATGCCCACTGACACCCTGGGCCATATGACCTCAGGAAATCACATGATAGGGTGGGGCCAGGTTTCACAATGAGCTCACCCGAAACCTTGGCTGATTGTGACCCACACCCGTTTTCACACCTTGGCTCATGTGATTAGGTAGAGGATCATCAGGGGGTCCTTTGTCCCTCTTTGGGGGGGATACTCCCACTAGGTTTAAATCTGGGACTCCCCACCATTTGACCCTTAGAACTGAAGAAGCTTCTCGGATGAGAGGTGAAACGTCTTCAAGCAATTTAAAGAAGTGTCATGATCCAGCTGTGTGCAGGCAGGAATTGGACCCAAATGCAAACTCACGGGGACAAAAACAAAAACACAGCTTTATTGCTGGAAAACAGATCACAAACAATACAAAGCTAAACTGGGAAAAACGAATTATAATGTACACCAGGAGACACACGGAGAATCACACACAGCATGAGGGAAATCAGAACTGATGAGACAAGGAAGCAAAGTAGGATGCACTCACATGAGACACAGACCTTCAAAGTAAAACAGGAAGTAGCACAGACGCAGACTTGACTAGGGGAGACAGAGCAACTAAGAAACACAGAGAACAATAACAGCAAAGAGACACAGAGGGCAGCTACTGAACACTCGGAAAACTAAATTGAATACAAGAAAGCCAAACTAAGACACTAGACTATAGAAAACTGGGGCAACAAAGAGAACTAAGATCATAATACAAAAACTCTGAGACACAAGAAACTCAACACTTTGTCACCGACCCAGGACCGTGACAAGAAGTCCAGACGCTTTTCTTTCCAAGCTCCTTAGAGTACGATGACCTGGATGACTGAGAACCTTCACAGACATCTTGTCTTTTGCTCAACTTGAACTTTTGTTACATGAAGCTGGAATCCTAATTGAACATTTGATTTTTAAAACTAATTGTTCAGCTGTAACCTAATGGGGAGAAAATATAGGTGACAGAAGCTGAAGATAAACATATGGAGAAAAAGATCCGACACAGACAGACCTGTGATATTAGTTACCAACGTAGCAGTAGGCAGATCTTTTCTTTTCTTTTCTTTTTTTAAATAAAAGGCTTAGTTTGAAAGGTTTTTTTATGTGTCACATGTTTAAAAACATATTTGGATGTCAGTTACAATTAGCTGGTGCTCTCTCCAATGTGGCTGAAACAAAATGACTCTGCAAAGATGTGGGTCAAAATTCTTCCACAGCACTGTAAAAGACTCATTGCCTGTTATCACAAACACTTGCAGATTGCAGCTGTTGCTGCAAAGGGAGGCCCAACCAGTTATTAAGTTTGAGGGCCAAATAACTTTTGCACACAGAGCCACGTATTTGGATTTTTTTTATATATATATAATTTAAATATGATATATATATATTAATATTTTAGATGATCTGAAATATTAAGCATGCCAAACATATACAAAAAGGAAATCAGGAAGGGCGCAAACACTTTTTCACCCCACCGTATTTTGAAGCTGTTTGCTATGCTTTTTTTCTGTGTGGAAATAACAGATGACTTCAGAGGTTACTGTGGTTTTTCAAATGAAGCACGAAAGGCCACTGTGTCAGCCTGTCCTAGTGTGAGCTGTTTAGGAGAAATAAAATACCAAATTAACCACTCTCCTGTTAATATAGCATATATACAGCTGTGCCACCATGGGATCATTTTCAGTTTTTTTCACCTTGACCACACCAGCCTGTTGAGTGACCACACCAACAGGGTCATTGACCTTCATTCATAGAACTAGTGTTACCTCTGTAACCATCTGTTCCATTTCATCCTTGGTAAACAAGCCACCACTGTTACACTAATGGTGCTTGAAAATAAACAAAACAGTTTAGCAAATAAAGTCAGGAGA
Source organism: Perissodus microlepis (assembly GCF_051167445.1). Classification (NCBI taxonomy): domain Eukaryota; kingdom Metazoa; phylum Chordata; class Actinopteri; order Cichliformes; family Cichlidae; genus Perissodus; species Perissodus microlepis. Next base: position 18,939,237 of record NC_140470.1, on the reverse strand, counting down.
GATGTGTACCAAGGCTACAAATCTCAAGACACACATAAAACAATAAAGGCTTCACTGACAAAGTGAAGAAACAGACCTCTGACTGTATCGTCCATGAAGGCTATAGCTGAGAAAGCAATAAAACTGAACAGAAGAACCACACTCACACACACACACAATCGTGGAGGGGATCATTCAAGCCTATTTTGTGACCTGGAGAACTGTTAAATGATGACATCATAGTCAACCGTGTAAACTTTCAAAAGTGCTAAATTGATGGAAAAAGTCCAGCTGGAAGCTGCACAGCTGGAATTGCTCTTCAAGAGAGCTTAAGATGTGGCCATTCCCATAATGGAATGTGTCACCACACCTGCGGTATTTCAGCACTGAAATAAGTTAGGGATGATGGTGATTGAGAAACAATGTTCACATTGTTAGTGTAAGTAAATATGAGGAATTAATAAAATGGAAAAATAACTTGTTCTAACTTCCTATTGTGCAATATGACAGTAGAAATACATACAAAGAGTGCCCGTCATATCAGGTGTGGTTTTCCATAATCAGAGCTTATTTATTTCACTAAAAGAATAACTGCTGTCAAAGAAAGTGCAAAATCCTTCAAAGTAGCTCTGTCGGTAGCTCTGTGCTGCTGAGTGGGTCACACAATGTGATCAGCTGGATAGTGTAGTATGCTGAGTAGATTATGACCTGGCTCCACTTGGATATCAGTGGCTTGTTTTGGTTTAGTTGAATTGTTGAATAGTTTGGCCTCAAATAATAAGGGCCTAAAAAATCTCTTCTTCTATTTTGGACTGCGCTTATTTCTAGGTCATGCTAAAAATAGTTCAACCCACTTGTAGTGTTCCTTTCACCCTGCTAAATTCATATATAAAGAAGAACTGATGGTCTTTGTATACTACAGGTGTATTTTTCATTGTCTGGAAGTAAACACTGTGTTATGTGGGTGTTTTTTTGTTTTGTTTTTTTAAATCACATTCAGAACATGTAACATCTTTAAGTATCATTTTTACTTTGGATGTACAATGGTTAGTCTGCATTTTGAAATGTCACATTCCAGGCGCTATAAGTGAGATACTGATTATAGTGTGACACACCGTATTGTATAGTCACGTTATATGTTTTCGTGTGCAATTTTGTTCATCAAGGGCCTTAATTTTGTGATTTTTCTTGAAGATCCAACAAATTGTGCGACCCTAAGTTGCGCCACAAGGGGGCACTTCCGTCCTAGTGACACGGTTTAGTGTGCTACCAGCTCTCGTCTCGGCGTCTATCTTATCATTTACCTGTTTTTTCCAGGACCAGATATAATCTGTTGGTTGCTGTCTCACTAGGGACGTGTTACAATAGCAGGTCAGTGTGTGTGTATCAAAAATATTTTCTATTTTGATGCTTATTGGCATTTTTTCAATAAAGAAATAATTATATGAAAATTACAATACTTATACATGGTAGCACATTGTTATTGTGCTTCCATGGCTTATTGTTTTTTTTCCAGGCAAGTTTTGATGGGTTGTTATGGGTTATGTTCTGTCTGGCATCCTGTGCCTGATCTCAGTCAGATGGTTAGCAGCTCCTCAGCTGTCATTTTGAGCTAACATTTTATATTCACATGGAATAGGTGACTGGTTAAAAAGAAAAAAGAAAGCCTTATCTTCTACTTGTAGCATAATGAGTATTTTTCCGTTTCACCATCTCAATGTTGCTGTGGTTTAACTGCTCGGCAGTTTGTAGAAACTGTGTAGGTCTGGTGTGAGTCACTACTCCCCCCACTCGTGATGCAGAGTACCCTCTTGTTTTTCCACACTGTGGTCAAGTGAGCCCTCGCTTGTAGAGTGAGTCACAGTAAAGCTAGCCGCACTGCCAGCCGCACCTAAAATGTTGTTGCACTACTCTTATACAGCTACTGAAAAATATATCCACCTGTGCATATTTTTCTCCCAAAAATGTAGTAAAGCAGGTAAAAGATACCTCATGCCAAAAGAAAATTATCATACGCTAAACAGACAATGAAGCAGGAAGCTTTAACAAAATGAGTAATTTCTGGTAAAATTTAAATCCGAAGTTAAACATACCAAACATACCAAACATACCTTGACATTGTTTTCTCATTCTTCTCCTAGCTCTCCTCCTCTGAAAGCCTGTGACACTTGAAATCGCTGCAACCTGTAAATAAATACTCAGCTGTTACCTGCCTGCCTCTACTCTGCCACTCTTCATCCCTGGATTGCCTTGTCTTCCCTCTTCACCAGTAAACTAAAGCAAGAGGATCAAGAAAGCAATGAATCCACAAAATAAGAGTAATACTGACAACTGCGGTGCAGGGAACCCCCGAGGATCGCCAGCCTGAGGTAAGTATAAAAATACGTAAGTCCTGCCTCCTCAGACCCAGGCCATGATATTGACTGCATTTAGCTGGATTTGAACAGACAGTATGTCTCTGAACACCTCAGAATTCATTCGGCTGCTTCTGTCCTGTGTCACATCATCAATATACAGTAGTGTCTCAGTGACACTGGCAGCCATGCACACCCAAGCCATCACATTCCCTTTGCCATCTTTTACAAATGATGTGATACGCTTTGGATCATGAGCTGTTACATGCCTACTCCATACTTTTTTCTTGCCATCATTCTGGTAGAGGTTCATGTAGGTTTCATCTGTCCAAAGAATGTTTGGTCTCTTTATGTTTTGATCAAGAGCCATTTTTTGTGCATCTGAAGAGGAGAAGTCTATCTTATGGCCAACCTCTGGCTGTATCTTGGTCATATTACCCAGCAAAACCCAGTATGCAGGTACATCTCTAACAGTCCTTGTGCCACAGATCCGCACTGTTGCTTCTACTTTAAACAGAAGAGCAGCGACATGGGTGCAGGTCTCCGTGATTCTGGTCATACAGCATGGCCAAATCCCCCTCACCCAGACTGGCTCCTGAACCCTGCATTATCTACTAGTGAAAACTCACAGAATCAGAGATTAAGACTTTTTAATCAAAGAGCCAAAGCCAACTTCCTAGATACGGGTTTGTTGGCATACTGATCAACAGGTTAAAGGACGTATGGTGAGCCTAGCTACAGTGCTGAAGAGAAATCGAGGGTTGTTCTTATTTTCTTTAGTGATTAAATAATAAGATATTTTCAATCAATCAATAGATTCAAGTACTTCCAAACAAGTTGAGTTAAAGAGAAAGAGTGAATGAATAGTAACAGTAAAATAATAGTTCATCCCGACAGTTGTCAGTAGTTAAATGGGTGGGCCTATTTGCAGGTAATGCATGATTTAAATTTTTACACAAACAAGCGAAGCGATCTGCAGTATTTGAGTTGATCATACGAGATCTGCATTTAGGCACATCTGATTTGATGGGCTGACCTAAGAGAGGAAACTCAAATACTACTGGCATGTGGTCAGAAAAATTTATGTCACAGATTTCAATGTCAAGATGTGACAAGCCACAAGATGGTACCAAATCAAAAGTATGATGACCATGTTCATGTGTTGGGCCGTTAACTGATTGAACAAGAATAAATGAGTCTATCAGATTTAAAAAGTCATTGGCCAGCGGAGTGTTTGAGCAGCAAACGTGAATGTTAAAATCCCCCACAATTAAAACACTTTCAGAACTTGGTAAATTCTTGTCAAGAATTCAGAAAACTCTTGTATGGAGTTCTTATTATATTTCGGAGCACACATTGCACCGGAGTAGACAAACAAATTTCAAATAACTGCAGTTCAAAGCTGCTGTAGGCGTCTGCTGTTAACTGACAACAGTTGAAGCTGTTTTTATAAACAGTGGCTAATTCTCCGCCCCGGCCCGTGATTCAGGGTGAATTGAGGTAGTAGCAGTCTGGGGGAACAAGTTCAGAAAACGGGCTAAACTCACACAAGTTGAGGCATGTTTCAGTCACCAGGAGAAAGTCCAAATTACGAGTGGTGAAAAAGTCATTCAGGATGAAGGTTTTGTTAGCTAATGACTTGGCGTTAACCAGGGCCAGTTTAGCTAACGTAGTATTCACTGCGGGCTCGGATGATCGACGTAGAGGGCGAAGATTCTGGTAATCCACTCCACCCCTGCGAAGACTGGGGGAAGGATACTATGGACGCTGGATATCTTGAAGTGGAGTCACCGGTACAATCCAACGAGGTGCCAATTACAGGGAACGCCAGGAGATAAACAACTTGCTGTCCGAGGCAAAGTTCTTTAGAAGAGCATGAAGATTAACCAACGGGAATACTGCCGTGTAAGTAGCAACGCAGTTTCTGAGTTTTACCAGTATTCCACCCCGTTTCCCTCGTCTTACGTAGGAATTCTTCCTGAGGGGAAGGCTAGGTGGATAATGGCGGAGAAACAGTGGTACGGTTAAGGTGGGACTGGGTAATCCTCGCCTCCTGGGGCCATATGATACTGCTCATCAACAGTGGCTCAGATGGTTAATAGCGATTGGAAATCATACACAAAAAGAGTAGAGATATTGTTGAGAAAAACAGATATAAGCAAGGTTAGTGGAATCAAAACACGTAACAGCTGACGGCGAGCCGCACACACAGGCCCCATCTTTTAGTAGTCTTCTCCTTCCTCTTTCCTCCCTCCTTTAGCTTTTTAGAAGTGAGAACTTTTTTATAGAGCAACAAACTATTTTTCCAGGATAAATGATGATCTTCTGAGTTAGTGAGAAACCATTTCCTCCCCAGCTTATGAGTTATGAGCAAACAATCTCTGTAAGGGAATGGGGTTCTGGAGGGAAAACAAAGAGAGAAGCTGCAGATAAGCAGTGTTGGTCAAGTTACTTGAAAAAAGTAATCAGTAACTAATTACTGATTACTTCCCCCAAAAAGTAATCCCGTTACTTTACTGATTACTTATTTTCAAAAGTAATTAATTACTTAGTTACTTAGTTACTTTTTAAAAACACGATTTACAACCTGAATAGGTGATAAAGCGATAGATCTTTCAGCCCAATTCTACTTTTTCTGCATAATCCATCATACAAAATGTAATCAAAAGGAAAAGTCTCTTTTTAAAACTTTTATAGTTTTATTAATTTTAATCTTTTAACTTTATGCATCAAGCAAAAATGTAATTATATGCAACATTCTCTGACTGGAAGAAATTTGTTTAATATTTAAACCTATTTTCTGCACATTCCAGCACATAAATTTTTTTTTTTTTGTGTTTACACTCAGTCTTTCAAATAGATGCAAGTAAAACACAGCAGAAAATAAATAAAATCAAAGACTAGCGATCCTTTTGCTCTATTTTCACCTGTAAAGCAGGAGTTGGGTAGGCGGAGGTTTACCCTGGTGCAGGTGTGCCGCAGCGGTCAGTGGAAGGATACGGCAGTTTCTCTGTGAATTTCCCATTACGTGGTAGCGCACTCGGAGCTTGCTTGGAAGTTTAGGGGGTTTTTTCGCTGTAAAAAGATGTTTTCTTCCCACGCACAATGCTAATGGACGCTAATGTTTTTGTCACTTTTTATGGAATCAAACTTAAAGTAAGGTCAGTACTTCCACACTTTAAACGCTGCACGCTCATACTCTCTTATACTCAATATATGATCCACTGTTGATCTGCACACAGCTGTTGTCACAACCGTCGCACTTGATTACGTCACTGTCATGAGACATTCTCGCAAAAAAATCACGGTTTTAGTAACGCAGTAACGCAGCGTTCCTACGGGAAAGTAAAGGTAATCTAATTACCGTTTTTGCAATAGTAATCCCTTACTTTACTCGTTACTTGAAAAAAGTAATCGGATTACAAGTAACGCGTTACTGCCCATCTCTGCAGATAAGTGATGAAACATTTCTCCCACTGAAAACACTTCGTCCAGGTGAACAGAATCAAGTTACTAGCCTAAGTTAAGAGCTAGCTAAGAAGTAAGTTCGTCTTGTTCAAGACAAGCAGACCTGTGGTCTGACAATGTTTAACTGAATTATCAAATTAAATTCTTAAATAAAACAGGTAATCTGTGTCAATTGGTCAGGGACACACAATATTGCATGCCGAGGGGCAAATTCCAAGCTCCAATTGAAAATTTGCCTCAGACTCTGATGAAAACATTTTGGCCTGTCTTGAGACTCTGACTTTGCCAGCATCCATACAAGGAAGTTGTACATAAATCTATTATTTCCAAGAACTTAGGGCACAATGTAATGAAGTTTGACCACAGAATGGATTCTGGAAAACACATGCAGGCAACCACACATATTGTATAAACTACACTTCTTTGTAATATATGTAGTACAGTATTTTTAGAATACATTTTTATGGCGATATGCCAAATTCTTGAAGGGAATAAGCAAATAATTTTGCCAATAGGTGACTGAATTATCACCTCAGTGATGTCTGACAGTAACATTAATATAAAACTTCCATCACAAAACGATGGCTTTTCAAAATTACTCATTTCTTCCTTAACTTTTTTTCCACAATGTTTCACACCAGCATGAGAAAACATTGCCAACCTGACAAAGAATCAGGCCATAGAAACCCACAAGACACTAAAACACTAAAAACCCACATATGGGTCTAACATTTAAACTAAAGGAAGCAAACAGACAGAGGCACCAAAACCACACTGACGTAGAGAGACACAGAGGGGCACAGAGGGGAATTCAGGGGGCAAACAAAAGAAGAAAACTCTTAGTCAAACATAAACGTAAAGGTTACAATAAAAACACAATAATTAATATATAATTAATATACAATACAAACAAGGAAGAAGAAAGTCAAAGAAATTAAAAAGATTAACACTTGTTCTGAGCATGTGGTAAAAGGTTTGTTTTCATGTTGTACTTGTGGTCACTGGTTTGTACGGTTGTTTCTGCAAAGTATACATGTTGCCACAATGAAACTGGAGCAAAGAGGATCACAGGTGGTTCTTATTCACACACATTTGTGCACATTGCATGCAGAGGCCCCTGATCTCACAAATCAGATTCCTTTTTATACAGTTTGAGCTTTTCTTCAGAAAGATAACCAATACATAACTAGTCAGCACAGTCAGTGTATTAAATGTTACAAAATCAACTGGCCCACAGTTGATTGCGTGACGATCATGCAGCAAAGTGAAATCCGATGAAAAACAAAGCCAGGTGCAAGTGCATACAGTGGAGGTGGGGTGGCGTGCAGAAGGGGCTTGAGCACCTGCACCCTTTTTAATGTGTATGTGTGTGGAGTCCTGGCCGTGCCCCTCAACAATAACATTTCACTATTAATCACAACTTTTCTAATTAAAAGGATCTGGCTTGCATCAGTTACATGACTCTCATTAACCAATGCTCAACCTTAACGGCACAGAGAATGCTAGTCAATGACTAGAACAGGGGTCTCGAACTCCAGTCCTCGAGGGCCGGCATCCTGAAATATTTCCACGTGTTCCCGTTGCAACACACTTGAACAAAATTAGTAGGTCATTAGCAAGTATAGAGTATAGAACTTGACTGCATGCTGAAGTGGCAACCCTGAACCCTACTCAAGTAAATTTAAGTAAATGTTGCTGTTTGGGAAAAAAATGCACTTCTAAAAGTACTTTTATTCCAGCATGTTCATTCACTCATGAGCTGCTGTAACATGAATCAAATGGCTGAATTGCCACCTCAGCATGCAGTGAAGTTTTATAGAGTCTTGCTAATGACCTACTAACTGTATTTAGGTGTGTTGCAACCTAAATACAACTGTTCTGATGACAGTGATGTAGTATGATGCCATTCCATATTAAATTCTTGATGAATGTAGGTTGTTGTTATTCAACCTGGTTCTATGTAACTTTGAGCACCCGCCTCTTCAAACATCTGCACAGACCTGCCCAGGTGCACCAATACACTCAGAAAGTTACATTTGTGCACTTGGGTTACATTTTCTATGGGGTTTGAGGATGGCTGCACTATTTGCTTAGGAATCAAAATCACCATCTATGTAGGGAACTTTTGGACAATCTCCGTAAAACACGCTTTTTGTTAAAAACTTTTCAACAAGTTGATCTACAACCATCATTTGTCATGAACCAAAGGGTCACCCTAGGAAAGGACCCAAATACAGACACCAAGATGCAGAGGAAACTATTTACGCGAGTGTTTATTTGACAGCAGAGATTGTGAGACAGAGTGGAAATGGCTACGGGGAGGTGGCGACTGGAGCTGAGTGAACCACTTTTCTAGTAAAGAAAATTCAGGGTAACACCAAAGTTAACCCCAAAGACAAAATCATAAATGGTAGTACACACTTAGTCTGTCAGGGTTGGGTTTTCTTTTCTTTCTTGGGGTTGCTGGGCTTGCGCTGTTCTGATGGTCTGCCCACAGGAGGACTCTTCCTGCTTTAGAAGAACTGAAGTAAGTAGTGATGGGCAAATTAATTTCTCTGAAGAATTGACTCTTGTACTGAATTACTCAAAGCTTTTTAACACAGTTCTCTTTGCCCTCAAAGTTTGATTCTGTTAAGCTGGACGCAGCGTTTTCAGTCGGAGAAATATTTCGTCACTCATCCAAGTGACTTCTTCAGTATCTTTGGTGACAACTGGTGGCCAAAAATATTAAGAGCAGTTTGAATCTCAACATTAAACGAACTACCACATTATTATGGGCTCAAAATGTGGTCATAAATATTTTGTACTTGTAAATCAGTTTTGTACTTGTAAATCAGGATTTGTATGTGTAAAAAGAATTTGTGTGTGTGTAAAAAAGATTTGTATGTGTAAAAAAGATTTGTGTGTGTAAAAAAGATTTGTGCGTGCGTAAAAAAGATTTGTGTGTGGACTTAGCCAAAAAAAACCCTGCAAGTTACAAGTACGAATTTTGACCCTATTTTTCTTCCTTTCATCTGATTGGTGAATGTCATGTCAATCACAAATGTAACAATCCAATCAGAGAACAGATGGGTTTGGCTGTCGGAGGGGCGCTTTTTTTGAACTGGTGATGGCCTCCAGCTCGCACTGGAACGGTTCGCAGCCGAGTGTAAAGCAGTGGGAATGAGGATCAGCACCTCCAAATCTGAGGCCATGGTTCTCAGCCGGAAAAGGGTGGGGATGAGTTCCTGCCCCAAGTGGAGGAGTTCAAGTATCTCGGGGTCTTGTTCGCGAGTGATGTGAGAAGGGAGCCGGAGATCGACAGACGGATTGGTGCTGCAGCTGCAGTGATGCGGACGCTGCACCGGTCCGTCATGGTGAAGAGGGAGCTGAGTGTAAAAGCGAAGCTCTCAATTTAGCGGTCGATCTACGTCCCTACCCTCACCTATGGCCACGAGCTGTGGGTAGTGACCGAAAGAACGAGATCGCGGATACAAGGAAAGGAGTTTCCTCCGAAAGGTGGCTGGCCTCCCCCTTGAAGATAGGGTGAGAGGTTCGGCCATCCAGGAGGGGCTCAGAGTAGAGCTGCTGCTCCTCCACATCGAAAGGAGCCAGCTGAGGTGGTTCGGGCATATGACAAGGATGCCTCCTGGGTGCCTTCTGGGTGAGGTGTTCCGGGCATGTCCCACCGGGAGGAGGCCCCGGGGCAGACCCAGGACATGCTGGAGAGATTATATCTCTCGGCTGGCCTGGGAACGCCTTGGTGTTCCCCCGGATAAGCTGGAGGAGGTGGCTGGGGAGAGGGAGGTCTGGGCTTCTCTGCTTAGGCTGCTGCCCCCGCAACCCAGCCCCGGATAAAGCGGATGAAGATGGATGGATGGATGGACTTTATTAATTTAAGACCAAAAAAATAAATAGACTGAAGTTATAATAGGCAGGACAGGCAGGGCTTCCACTCCTTTAGAGGACATGGACAGAGCAGTGAACAAGGTGGAAAAGGAGAAGTCCATTGGTCAGGTGTTGAGGAAGATGAATATATTCAGGATGGCATTAAGACGATACATGGAGAAGAGAAAAATTGATGGAAAAGAAATAAGACTATAAAAGGATATGAACGATCTGGACTTGCCAATCAAACTTTGACAAACATGGAGAAAGAGCTGGCAGATCATTTAAAGGTACTAGCACCCTTTATAAAGCCAGTTCAGGGTATTTGAGTATGCGCAAAGAAATAACATTTTTGATCCAGCTGGCAGGAATATAAAAGTGTGCATATATTAAGAAAAAGTAATAGGGAACATTAACCCTTTAAGATCTACCATAGAACCAAGTCCGCCAGAGCTTATAGTATATTTTTACATGCTGTGGAGCCATTTTTGGAGCATTTCAAGTTGCTATACATCAATACAACCATTATAGCCCAAATTTTAATAATATGTATGCATTAAGTGCATAGTAATTACATAAATTGCAAAAAAGTGCAATAAACTACAAAAAAATTTAAAATCGTTTTTGATTAACATATATTTCTAGTTAGAGAAATTTAAGAGGCTTATCCCTCAAAACTGTAAATACAAAAAAGTTGCACAAACTAGTTTCTCACCAAAGGAAATTTATTTTAAGTGTCTTCATAGTTTTATTTTTGAGATACACCAATTTTCATATACTGCAGGAAAAACGAAAAAATATATTATAGTGCAAATTTGCAAAAAAAACTGCATATGCATCAAAATAAAATATTTCCAGCAGTGCAATATGAGTCCTCAGCATCCCAGAAACGACACAGAAAGTCATAAAGTCAAACATAACTTTTAAAAACACAAGTATAGGCTCATAAGGCCACGATGGTAAAAAACTACATTTCCGCAAAATGATGTCACTTCCGGTTTCGGGCAGGTCATGCCGGACATGTGATCGTTCACGCTGATGGATGTAGGAAGTGTTACAAACAGCTGATCGGATCGGCAAAGCGCGTTTCTGGAATATTATGATTTTGTTGCTGCAAGTGCTTTTTTTGCAGTTTTTGCAAAGCTATATGTGGAAGGAAACTGTGACCTAGGACAAGCTGATGGCATAAGATGTAAGTACAACTCCTCCAGTTTCATATGCAAAAAAAATTATTGCGCTAGCTTACGTGGTTGCAGTGCTACTGGGATTTAAAAATAGTTACGCAAAATGGAGCGTGTCTGCTCCGACCGGCTTTAAAGGGTTAATAATTATTTCCCCAAATGTTCATTATCAGTTATCAAAATGCAGATAGCTCACAGAGAAGGAAAGTTGTTTTCTTATTTAGAGACTATAGCTTGATATATGTAAATATGAAAGTAATTGTGATTGGATTGGTTGATGGTGCTAACACTGTTGCAATGCTTTTAAGGTGAAGTAGTAATAGGTCTGTGAATGGAAAAGCCATCTTCACTTTCAAAGAAAGTGATGATTGAGTCATGCCTGGAGAAGATGTGCATAAAAAAACAACTACCCACACCACAAAAACTTGGGGGTACAGCCAGAAGGCAGCAGTGGGTATCATCAGCAATTTGATGTTATGGAGTCTGTGAAGAGAATTGCAGTTAATTTCGTCTTCATTTAAATTTCATTTTGTTCTGAACATGAGGTTATGTGATCCAGGCCTTGTTTAAGAAAACTGACTTTTGATGTGCGCAAGTGGTAAAATTGTCTTGTAAAAAAATTAGCCTTTGATGTTGTAAAATAACTTTCAATAAACCTTAGTTATGTAATTTTGTGTTAGATTTGTCTAGCTTTTATATAGCATTACAGTTTCTGAGATCAAAATATACTGTTTTACTTTCATAATCAGTGGCAGGATTTACCCCAAAGTATTCTCTCCAAAGGCACAACTTACCCCACACCAGGGGCAAGTTGTGCCGCAAGACCACTTTTTTTCAGAAAGACATATTTCTTAAAAACTATATTTCAGATCCACAGTTATGGTTTCCAGGGATGGACAACATCCTGAGTTATATGTAAATGTTTTATTTGGAAGCATTACTGTCATGGCCTCACTTTAAAGTCACTTTAAGTAAAAACTGGCACAACTCACCCCACTCTCCCCTATAGAGACACCATGTGCATAAGATGACACGCTCCGAGCCAGTACCTCAACAGACTGCAGTGAATTCCCCTGACAAATCCTCAGATGTCACTACTAATGTAGGCCTTTGTTTTTGAGCTCATGAACAACTGATTTGTCCAGCTATACCTGGTCCTCAGTCACCGCAAACATTTATAGAGTATGATGCTGAACATTAAACAGAAAAAAAAGTATTGAAAATGAACTCAATCTTAAACACATTCAGCAGTAATATTGATCATTTAACACTGATAGATGATGATAATCTCTGCCTGCATTTCTCTAAAAGTCACCACATGCCAAACAAATGGCAAAATAATTATACATTTTATAATAAAGTGCATGGAGCCCTGCTGCCAGTATTTAAATTAAAAATTTACACCAGTGAGAGGAAGCCACAGTCAACTTCTTCCCCGAGCATAAATAACCCACATAAAACCCACTTCCTGCTCAGATCATCTCTCACAGATAAATGACTACAGCTCTCGAGGAGACACCATCTTTTATCTATAAAGAGAACGTTTCATTATGACGGCTGGTGTAAGACACCTTCTAGGCTTGACCTTGGCCATCGTCAGCTTTGTGGGGACCATTGTCATCTGTGCTCTTCCACAGTGGAGAGTCATAAAAATCTTAGAGCAATCGAGCATTGTTGCTTCTGTCGGATTATAATATTATTTTATGCCATGTTGGACCCTTAATTAAAGATTGTGAATTATTATGTAGTTTTAGTTTGCATTATTCTCCTGAATTAGAAGACGGTGATAACTATTGCATTTGTTAAACTGATTTGCATTACATTAGACTGCTGATTTATTGTGAATGAATGATATTGTTTTATGATGCATTATACTGCTGAGTTATAAGAAATACTGTTCGCAGAAAGTCATCGCCTTATTTGTCTGATTAGAGGAGAACAGAACATACTGGAGTTTTCTGCCCCATCTCAGCAGGAGCAGATAAACAGGGAGCCAAGGTCGTAGCTTAGGCGCTGTGTGAGAGAAAGAATGTGAATGTTTAGGCTTTTATGATTGGGTGGGGGCCACTAGAGGCTATAAGAGTTTGCCCAATGCTCCACCATTTTGAGATCTGATGCTGTCTGCGTACGGTGTCCATCTCCCACGCGTGTGATCATTAAAATCATCGTTTGACTCAACCCAGCCGGACCAGTGTTGTTATTTTGGTTTTTCCTCTTGTATCCATCCCCAATATTTGAATCCGTAACAGTTTTGGGGGCTCGTCCTGTGGTATTGGGGTGGAAGTTGGAGGTTTGGACGGTCCGAGGTTGTCGAACGGACAGGCACAAGCCAGTGGTCTGACGTGAGTGGGCATAAGCCGGCTTATACAAAGGTAAGGCACTACCTGTTGAATCAATTTCCAAAGTGTGCCAAATTGGACATGATAAAATTAAAGTCTACTCACTGAAATTACTGGTAGATGTCTGTTTTGATTTTGATGAAAAATCTCATGAGTTAAAGCAGTTAGAGTCTGCTAAAGCAGTTAGAGTCTGCTAAGAAGAAGTTAAAGCAGTTAGAGTCTGCTAAAGCAGTTAGAGTCTGCTAAGTTAAAGCAGTTAGAGTCTGCTAAAGCAGTTAGAGTCTGCTAAGAAGAAGTTAAAGCAGTTAGAGTCTGCTAAAGCAGTTAGAGTCTGCTAAGAAATTGGGTTAGAGTCCCAAGTAGTTTGATAGGGAATTGGTCATTTTGTGGGTTGGAGTCCCAATTGGTCATAAGAGTGGACCTGAGTGGTCATTTTGTGGGTTGGAGTCCCCATTGACCACTAGGTTGCACCTGCCTCAGTCATATTCTTGTTTTGGGGGGTTGACTGTTGTTTAAAGTGTTATAAATTATTATAGGACGGCAGTTGGAGTCTGCTAAGAAGCGCATAGCCCGGAGGTTACGCTCCCTCCTGGCCGTGGACGCGCGACCTTGACCTGTCGGCGAACAGGGTTAGTTCAGTTTGGCTTAACTGTGGGGTACAGGGCATCCTGGAATAAGCTAGGAGTTAGAGTCTCCTTACCGTTTGTAACGGTATCTGCGCTTTTTTGGACACTGTTAAATTGAGTTAGGGATTTTAGAGATTAGGCCAGATACAGTTAGAGTCTGATACTGGTTAATTGATTACAAAAAAGTTGGACTTTCTTCGGTTGGACCCGTTAACTTAAATTTGTCAAAATTGTGTAGGCGCTAAAGCTGTCAGGCCTGAGAGTGATTGTAAATATAAGACGTCTTTGTAATATAAAATAATAGAGCTGTGTGTGAGACGAGACTGTGTGTGACGACAGCGCGCTGCAGTGCTGCGAGCTATTTTTAGACGGTGTGTGAACATGCAAATGAGGTGGCTGCTGTGAAGCACACAGAGGACTTTTGCTTCCTGTTTAACGTGTTTTTTGAGTTTTATAATTATGATTTGCAAATACTGTTAAAACCCTTTAAATAAGACGCTGAGTTTTGTGATTATAATATTACAAATGAAGTTTTGAATGACTACGGTGAATGTTTGATGTTTGGCTGGGTTTTGATATAGAAGAGACAAATCGTGCATGATTTAGACCGGCACTTCAGTCGGCAGAGTGAGATTGAGTGATAAATACAGCTGTGATTTGTTTCAGTTTTGTGGTGTGAAGCAGGATTTATAAGATTTTTAAGTGACTCTTGGTTCAGTTCAATAATATAAGCGGTTACATCTGATTTACTGTTGGTTTGATCATAATATAGGGTGTGATCAAGCACAAATTTCAGCTGTGTGTGTGTGACAGGAACTCTGCATGCCCATAGAAGGCAACTGCCTGACTGTGTGAAGTATGCACCGAGAGAGAGTAAAATCTAGGCAGATGAAGCGAATGGATGTTTTCAGAAAGGAAATACTAAGTGAATATTTTAGTGTGTTAATACAGGTGGATTTCTCTCAACCTGACAGACAGGCCAAGCTTTGGCTCAAAAGTTTACAGCTTGACCCCAGCTTTGTCCCCACCCTGAAAAGAAGCTTAAAGGACATCTTCTCCTCCAGTTATCGGTTACCATCACTGGAAATTTTCAGGCAAGTTTTTGGCTGAATTGTTATTGGCACCATGTGTCCCTGAATCTCACAAGCAAGCTCTAACTCCTGGCTGTAGACATGGAATGCTGTTATTTAAGGTGGGAAATCAAAATTTGGGAAACAAAATAAAAACACACACACAACCAAAGAAATATATGAGAAAGGCACGCGTTAGAGAAATGCCTCGTTTGAAAAAAAAAGTTAAATTAACCCACCTACAAATGCACACACACGCAATGAAAAGCTTTGGGTGCCTTGAAAAGCGCTATATAAATCCAATCCATTATTATTATTATTATAATTATTACATTCATGAACACGTGAAGATTTTCCAGCAAGGTTAAAGCAGCGAAACTTAACATACACCTGTTGCTGAATGATAAAGTTTATCCACTACTAACAAATAAACTCTCTGGGTTGCAGGACAACTTAACTTCAAAAAAAAAAAAAAAAGACACTGGTCTGACCAACCAGTGATGACACGACAAATTTAGTGGTTAGAAGATTCAAATTGTGACACGTTTTCTGCTGATTGATTAATACAAGTGATTACTGAATGAAAGAAAATTCCTTTTATGGGCTTTTAAACATGATCTTAACAATTTTAACATGTACCTGTGTTGTCCTGTCAGCTTGGTGGGTTATGAGTTGATTATATAGTGAGGAAAAAACAAAAAAAGGGGGAGAGAAGGCTGACACAGGGCCTGGCCCCGTTGTTTCTCCCCTCTCCGAATAACACAGCCAACACAACATCATTTTCCTGTTCGTTTGTTTTTGTTTTGTTTTTGTTTTTTCTCTTTATGCTTGATTACAGGCTGCTTTGCCGAGGCTGACCTGGACTCCTGCTCTCCCCTCTACCATCTTTGCTCTCTCCTCTACCATCTTTGATGTGACCCTGACCAAATGCTACAGCAGCTGGACCCACAACACCAACCTGCAAATGTCAACAGTGCTGCAGGAAAGCGATCTCATGCAGCGGAGACGGAGAGCGTTAAATCCAAGGCCCGTTTCACTACACGGGGGAGATTTCCAGACAGCTTCAGCTGACAAAGCTCTGACGAGACGCCCATTAAGCCCGGATGAAAAGTGAGGGTGAGCAAAAGAATGCTGACCTTAACAACTCTGCATTAAAACTGTGCAGGACAGTGACAGACCAACACGGATGATCGGGCAGCAAAAAGGGCGTGCCAGAGACAGGAGGAGTAACTGAGGTCAGGAGGCACCTCAGAATGGACAAAAGCACAAGAAGAAAATAAGCTGAAGGCACAGGTGTCGGGGCTCGGCCAGGAGCTGACCTCTGAGAAGAGCCGGACAGCAGAGCTGCAGAAGGCCGTGGAGCAAAGCAAGGAAAACATCAATAAACTTCAATCTGACGTGTACGGAAAAGACTCTGAGGTTTCTGCCCTCAGTAATAGCTCAAGGCATCAGAGCAGAAACTGAGCATGGCTCAGGAGGAGCTGGCTGCTAATCGAACCCATCAGTCAGGCTTGGAGTCCCAGACACAGGACTTGAAATCAGGCCAGAGCTTGCTGGAGCAGGAGGTCGCCAAACCTGACAAGAAGCTCCTACAGCAGGAGCAAGCCCTGAAGGAGCTACAGAAGCAAAAGGATCAAGTTAAGGAGGAGCTGGACAAGGAGAAGATGCAGGACACTGGAGAAAAGGACTGCCTCAATTGGGGCCAGAACCAGTATGGACAGAACTTTGAGCAGCAGCACCAATGGATGCAAACAGACTGAAATGGAGGAGGGCAGGACCCCAGGGCACGCTTCAGGCCATGGTTTACCCAGAACACCAGAACAGGAAAGTGATGAACACAAACACACACATCTACATACACTGATTCAGAATGAAGAGAAACGCACATATGAACACATATGCACTCGTTGATTGAGTGAGAAATGACACACACACACGCACACAAATCGAAATGCTGATTCAATTCACTGAGAAGTGATCCACACACACACACATGCACACGCTTGAGCAATGAAGAGTGATACACACACACACGCTGATGCAATGAAGAAGGCTTTACTAACAAATGCTTATGCTGACACGCAAAATGCTGTACACAAACATCCAAATACAAAATCTGTTACAACAAGAAGAAGCCATTGATTGTTTATTGGTTAAATGCATTTCATGTCACCCAGAGGGCATTTGTGTAGATTTAGGGGACAGGGTCTAAGGCAGTTTGGTTATGAAAACAATGTCTGTGCGTGATGTCTGTTTATGGCTTAAGGCCTCGACTGAATTGTTTACTGTGCTTCACACAGCCTGATAAGGAGCAGTGGTACAGAGTGAAAATGATGAATTAACGGTGTGAGTTTTATTCCGGAGCGCCACATTTTTGTGATTGAGATTTAATTGAAGGAGGAACACACTGAAAAAGAAAAAAAGGGGCCAGCCCTTGGATTTACGTAAGCATCTCGCGTGTATTTAACACAATTGCCTCAGGCTTTAAAGATCTGTACGAAATTCAACAACTCAATTTGTTCTCATTGAGATGACACGATACAATCTAATAAGAGTGGTTAGTCGCTGAACTCACGGAATTCACAACACCGCATAAGATTTCAAACTGCAGGAAAATCACTGGAGTTATAAGAGGCAGACAACGACACACACACCACATGCATGCTGTTGCTATTTATTGTGGATTAACCTGTCAAGGACAAGAACAAAAGAATTCTACATCAAATACAGGAAATCATAGCTTTCCTGTATTTCCTACATTGTTGGCATGCTGGTTGGTGCTGTTGCTCCACATTAAGAAGGTCCTGGGTGCAAATCCACAGTCTGGCTAGTTTGCAGTGGTTTCTCTCTGGGTATTCTGGTTTCCTGCCACAGTGAAAAGTCATGCAGCTATTAGAGCTAGGTTAATTGATGATTCTAAATTATCCATGAATGTGAGTGTGAATGGCTGTTTGTTTCTATCTGATAGACTGGTCAGCTGTCCGGGGTGTACCCTGCCTGGTAACCTATCACTTCAGGGTTATTTCCCGGCCCTGCTGCAACCAGGAGAAAGATAGGAGGATGGTAGTTGTTGTAGACCCATTCAATTTTTATGGTAACCAGGATCTAGACTTTGTTGAACCGTATGCAATATGAAGACGACATGTACTGTTTAAGTGACCAAGTAAAATTTGAATAAAAGCTATTGAATAGTGTTGAAATAAACTGACAGAATTGTGAAGGATTAAAATATTCCAGGAGCTCAACTTACTCCATCTGAACATGTTTCAATCGTGTTTTATGAACACAAAATGCAATATGAATAGGTTGTGTTGATTTAACTCAGTTGTTTAAGTTTCTGCCAAAGCAGAATACATTTGTGTGCAACCAGTGTCCACTATTGAATCAAGTAAATCCAACATGCTTTTTGTCAGGGCAAAAAGGAGTTACGGTACCTGTATTCCTACACAATATTGTCCCAGGAGGGAGAAAAACTTTCTGACGAAGTTTTGGTTGATTTTTGGGTTTTGCTTAACACTAGGTTGATTTCATCAGTGAGGTTTGGATTGTTTTCTTTCTCTAAGAGAGAGAAAGATGGTTTTATGCTTGGACATGTTTGCAATGGGCCCCAGTATTTGTTATTATATGAGTATTTTATTGGTTACGTTTGTTTTTGCTTTTGCTACAGTGCACTGAAATAAGAACATCTGAGAGGTGTGATCCACCGGTGGTGATATTTAAGTATTTTGTGAGTTCCTGATTTAACAAATCAGCTCTTTAATCCAGGCCTGAGAGATTGAACTTTAAAGCGCTATAAAATATTCTTACTGAAAACAGTCGCAAAGTGTTTTTCTCCATGATTATAATGGGCTTGGGAGAAATTCACTTATATGGGACATTGATCACATGAGAAGTCCTGAGCCTAAAAGGATTGCAGCGAGTCAATCCAGTCAAAAAACAAGGAACTGTTTTCCTTTAAAATGATGATGTCATCTTGCTGGTGAGGGAGGCTCGAATAGGTTGCGCGTGAGACTCCATTGTCAGCAACTTCTGGTATGAATGTGTGTGGATGTATGCATGTGGCTGGACGGTGATGGACTGACGACTAAAAGTTTTAACTGACTTGATACTGAGACAAAAATGGTGCCGACTTTAGGATTAGTAAATGTCCACAGACAATTCACCCAGCCTATAAAAAAGGGTGGATGTTTTGTCTTGCTTTGATTTGTTTTTACAAGAACAGAAGGATGACAGAGACTAAAGGGGGAGGCTGTATCTTCACATGAGTGTGAACTGCAGACTTAACCCTTTGGTTGCTAATTTTGAGTTACTGATGTTTGCATTAAGAAAATTGTGTTTTAGTAGCTGTGTTTCGATTAATGTATCACATTATATTGTTGGGAAGGTTAAATGCTAAAGTGAAGAAAAGGTTTGATTTCACTCATGACTGAACATGTTATTATTAACCATAGCAGGCCACTGTAAAAAGCCAATTAAGTTTTATAGAGGAAAAAAGAAAAAAGCCAAAAAAAACCCCTCTATTGATGTCTATGAATAAAAGGGGAATGATAGGCTTGTCACATTCAAAATGGAGATATGTAAGGATAATCACTGGTCCCCATCTTTTAGGTCCTTTCATTGAAATAGTCAATAACTCAGAAAAATAGAGATATGACTGACAGGGGCATGTGCTGAGAGGTGGTGCTGCACAAGAACAAGAGCAAAATAAAGAAAATTTTTTGTTTAGCTTTGAGAAATTCAAATTAAAATGTACCATTACACTCAGAGGATCAATATGAAATCAAATATATGCTAATTTTGTATGAAGTGCATGACTGGTGACTGTTCTGTCCTGAGCTTTTGTTTTTACAGCACCCACTTGACCACACCAACAGTTTCTCGCCACCAAAAGGGGGTACTTGCAAAGAATAGGGAGGAATATCATCAAAACTGGGAAAGGTAAGCCCCAAAAGGGGGTGATAACACCATAACTTTCACTTATGGTCAAATTCTCAAAATTTGAGCCCCGCCTTGAAAAATTCTTCAAAACATTTAGAGACAGAGTGGAGTTTTAGATAAATATAATGTGCCAAACCACATGCGGATGGAGAGCTGGAATCGATAAGATGGTGAAATAACACGCAGGAAAAATATTGACCATGTTGATTATGTTGATTCCAGAGTGCAGAGATTGGCTAATCTGACCAGGAAATGTTATAAAATGAATTGTCGGAACAGTCAGCGTTAAAGTCACCTTTGACAGTCCAGAGCAAGGTTATTATCATTAACGAAAACTAACGAAATAATGAAAACTAGAAGTGAAAGAAAAAAAAAAGAAAAAACATTTTCGTTAACAGAAATGAAAATAAGAACAAAAAAGGAAAACTAACTAAAACTGTAATGAGCGTTCACAAAACTAACTAAAATTAACTGAAGTTATAGCAAAATGTGTTTAGTTTTCATTGAGGTGTGCGTGTCCTACAATAGTCATGGGTGAAAATGAAGTTTAGTTTCCAGATTTTTTCTTGCCGTCTCATTATGCCAGCAGGTGGCAGTACGTTAGTCAAGTCGTCTGTGTTGCTGCTCCGTCCACGCGCAGAATCATGTCAGGAAAAGTCGGGAGAAAGCGCCAGAGTCCAATTTGGAATTACTTTAAATATGACTGTGTTTAGTATAAAGCAAGTGTCATGTAGTGGAAAGAGACAAATTATGAGGGACACTTCTAAAGGGAGAAAAATCCCATAAACCTTAAAGTGCACTTGAGAAGCTCACACAAGAAGGCTAACTTAGCTTACCTTGAAAAGGTAAGGGGGAGCACACTCCCCCTCCTCAAAGAGCTCCCCCCACTCAACCCTCATCACCAGAAAACAGAAGCTAACCCCAGGCAAGGCAGCGTGATGCATCCCGAGACAACAGGACTGGGATATCTAAATAACTGTGTGAGTCAGTTGCCTTCAAAAAGTTTATCAATTCACTTGAACCAAAATTGCAAACACCTGGTGCTGCAAGAGTTAATAGTTTCAATACCCAAGGATAAGCAGAAGAGCATGACTGATATGATGAAACTGGGATTGTGTTACACTTAATTATTGCAAACACAACTAAAACTATAACTGAAACTAATCAAAACTAAACTAGCAAACAATTGGTAAAAACTAATTACAACTGACATAAAATTGAAAATCTGAAGTCGAAACTAAATAAAAATAAAAACTAATGAAAATGGCAAATCTATTAACACCCTGGTCCAGACTAAGATGGCGTTGGACATCTTCAGGGCGGAAGAGGGTTGGTGTGACCAAGGTGTGGTTTGGCTTGTTGTATGTATATTTCGAGATGATATGGCTCTGGATGGACCAGTTACCAGGGCATGGAAGGAGGACGGACTAAATGAGGAGAAGGAATTTTCTGGGATTGAAGATCCTCTGGGTGAGTGGTTGACTAAAAACATGCATAAAATAAAAGCTATTTTTCATTATTGCTTGGTTATAGATTGATAATTGGCCACATTTACAGCTGTATTGACTTGTTGTGGACGCAGTCTACTTCATGTTTAAGCACTCTAATTAACAGATTGAAAATAGAGACATTAAAGGAAGAATATGCAGCACCACCCTGTCAGACGCCAGTGACGATGGGGCTCAGTGATGAATCAGGTGAGCTGCTTTCATGGCTGAATCAAAACAAAGTTTCCCCTGCTGTGGTCAGTGAGGGAAAAACAGGGGGAAATAAAATTAAAAGAGGCATGGATAAACGTTTATTTGTGAGGTTTGTAAACGGGATAAAAGGGGGTGTTTTACTGTTATTTTAGCATCAGCATTATTATTGCATCAGAATCATATAACAAGCATTGCGTTAATGATTTATTGAAGCTTTTGACATTATACTAACATTTGTGTTCCGGTGATTGTTATAACCTCAGGTTAAACTTCTATTTACAGGTGTCAGAATAATCATATGATCTTTCATTGCAGGTGTAACTATGATCACTTTTATACATATTGCAGTTTGTTGCTCATTATAGAGTTGTGCTCAAGTTATTACGGGTTAAAAGCTACAGTCAGCGCGATGTCTGGCTGATCTATGGACTGGAGTGACTTTGAGCATAGAAGGCCGCACGCGCTTACATAACACTGATATCATGTTATTCTTTGTGATCTTTTATTCAGTTATATCTTTTGCTAAGTTTTAGGTAGTGGCAGTTGATTAAACAACATTTGTTTAATATTACATACTTGATTCGGAGCACACCGATCACCTTAACAATCTGGAAATCCTTGTAGCTGCAATGTTGTGTCTCCATAAGGGACAGTTGGCTCCAGGAGATAAGTGGGAGTCAGTGCCTGTCCTTGAGAAGGAGAGAATCTTGCTTTGCTGTGTCAAAAGTAGTCAACAAGTTCATATTCAAGTGAAGTTCATATTAATACAGGTTTTGTTTCTTGGCAATTCTGCGGACGCAGGCTCTGGGCGGAGCTAGGAGTTGAACAGATCTGACATGACATTTAAATTGATTTCATTCCCTGGCACAGGATGACAGGACTGGAGCTACGACACTGGATAATAGAAAGTCTGATACTTTCTAAGATATGAGGTCACTAACCTTTTCTTTTAATTTTCTAGCTCCGTTGATTTGACACATGGGAATGTGTCAAAAAAGGGGGGAAGTTGAGTTTTAACATCAAACAAGGGTTATATGAACATTTTTATGACTTCATTTGTGTTTTAATAACTTAGGTATGGTAAAGCTTAAGCTAATAGTGACCCAAGAGGTCTCCGGACTTTTTAGAGAACCAGTGAGAAGCATAAATCATTATTTCCATGTTTAAGCGTTAATCATTGAAATGAACTGAAAAGCGTTTAGAAGATAACATGCCTGTGTTCATGAGAAGCTGAGTACCACACTGGAGAGGAAACCGTGGGACGGTAGGCGGAAGGAAACACATGATTTTTGTGAAAACGGGGGGCAGATGTTAGAATTAGAAATGGCTAATTTGTTTTTGATGTCTTTTGTTAAAATGAGTGGTTTTAATAATTTTCTTACACACCTTGCAAATGTGCTTATAATGAGTTGGCACTTGGTCTTTTGAAGGTCATAAGCTTCGTTCGGCGTGATGGTCCGGACTGATATATTGCAGGTATTGACTTTGAGTGCAGAGGGCTAAATGCAAACACGCTTACACACACATAGGATATGATTAGAATAAGTCCCTGGGACATTCTGAATATTCTAAACCAATTCTGAATCACCAGAGGATCAGTAGATAACAACATTAGATTATTAGAGCTAGGCAGAGAGGTGTTTTGGTTTTCTGTCTCTTACAGAGGAAGGAACAGACACCAGACGAGGTCACAGATATACGAGGATCCTTCGCAGCAGAGGCAGACACAGTGACTGCCGAGACACCAACTGGGTCCAAGTGTCATGGCGTTTGGGCTCTGATTAGTCACCTCAAAAGGATGGATCCCATAAACACAGCAATAACCATGAATGGGTTGGTGGAAATCCAGGAACACCAGACCAACAAGGTTCGAGAGGCTCTTGGGCAAAAGGGGGACACGTTCCTGTTCCTTTTTCTGGGGAATACACGGGATACACAGGACCCGAGGATACACAGATTGTTGTTTGACATCGGGGCAGAATAATCCCCTGATCTGTGCAAC